>NW_020664483.1:8240124-8243369 GCF_002925995.2 Terrapene triunguis | reverse complement strand
TTTTTTTTTTTTTTTTTTTTTGGACTGTGTACATAGACTATTTGCCAGAATAGTAATGGCATGGAAATCTGACTTCCATAACCTTGAAGACAGCAAGTCTCTTTTTCCTCTTTGTAATGGCCCCAAGATTTAGATATTCAGACTTTGGAAATACACCTCTACCTCGATATAACGCTGTCCTCGGGAGCCAAAAAATCGTAGCGTGTTATAGGTGAAACCGCGTTATATCGAACTTGCTTTGATCCACCAGAGTGCGCAGCCCCGCCCCCCCCCCAGAGCACTGCTTTACTGCGTTATATCCGAATTCGTGTTATATCGGGTCACGTTATATCGGGGTAGAGGTGTATCTGTCTTTCTATTGATTACAAAAACTGGTGGAGGAAAGGGGAGCGAGACTGGACAAACCTTATAAGGACAGAAATGTTCTTTAAAATTATTGTGAAAATGTAGTCCCATTCAGTAGCATAATTAGATTGAGGACCACAGCTGAGAAGGATTAGGCTATTTGTAACCCAAAGTACTATGCATGAAATCTAGTCTAATTTTCATTTTATTCTCAATAAAATGTTCTTTCGCTGTATTCAGTATGCTTTGTAAACGCAATGATTGCAGTTTTTATTACCTGTATCAACGGAAAAAAAATAAGGTGAATTTTACCTCAAGTTATTTGACCCTATAAAATTAACAGATTTGTCTAAATTCAGCATTTAATGACTCAAAGGTCCAAAATAATGATTTATCTTCTCATGCTCTGTCAATAAACGTTCCAAATAGCCTGTTTCTTAAGGCATTTGGGGATTTTTTTTTTTAATTAAACAAAGCTGTTTTGCCATACTCCCAGAAACTACTTTTAGCAGCTACAGAGTTTAGTCAGATACAATACATCCAAAGCAATTTTTTCTGACGGATTTAGCTATTATTGTGTTTTAATCTGTAAACAACATTTATTAACCTCATTAATCAATATCTAATTTAATGTAGCTTTGTTGGTCTCGGAACTTCAGTGCATATGAATGTCAACACATTTTGTAAATCAAATAACATTTCTGATTTAGATTAGATTATCCCAAACACCTGTATGTGTGTTTTTAAAGTGAATACATATCTCTTTTAAGAGCGAGCAAATCAATGCATTCTACAGAAATGAAATGAGTTTGGTGGCTTTTACAGTCTTTCAAAAGTAATTTTTGAGCAAATTTGGGCCAGATCACATCCTCCCCTCAAAAAACCCCTGGTAGATTCCCTTAGCAGCATCTAGTGTAATTTTAATCAATAAACAGGGGCACACAAATCCCGTTAATATACAGTCACATAAACCACCTGCTGTTCTGTTTCGCATATTATAAAAGTCAGTCAGTCATTGGGTTTAATATTTGACCTGCCTTAGTAGTTGACTCATTTTCATTTCAAAGAAGCAAAAGAAGTTAACACTCTTCTGTGCCTTTGAAAATTCCAGCAGTAGATGTTAATTTAAGGATTCTAACCAGTTGACAGTGTTTTTTTAAAATCAGATTTTGCTGAAATGCAAACTGTAATTAAATACTAAATAACTGATTTACAGTCTGACCTAAAATCAGAGTGTACCTGCTGTGTAAGAAATGACCAAGTGTGTGCACTGTTATAGTTTAAGCTACTGGCACATGCTAGGCCCATGGATAGCAGTCAGTTTGAAAAGCCAGTGCCTCGGCACTCCAGTATCTCCATATATATACTTATTTAGTTGTGCAACATTTTGCTTGCAAAATGGAGAGTTAGAAGTTTGAAAATAAATGTGTAAAACACTTGCATTAAACATGATTTCTGCAACATAATTACAGTTCAAAACAGCCAATTTATAAACTTTTTAAATGGCCTCTTTTGAATTCACTGTAAGCAATTTTAAAAATACTGAATGCTCAAGGATCCTAATAAAACCACTCTAGTGTAAGCCTGCACTTTTCATTTTAGCTTAATCCCAAATAGCTGAAACCAGCTGTTTGAAAGCAAACCAAAAAAAAAGGGGCAAATCCCTTTTCTACTTCAGTATATTATGATACTTGCACTAGTAGAGTTGTGGCCTAAAACTTCATTGTTTTTGCAGCCCAGATTAAAAGCATGCAAGTAAACCGAGAAATATAATTGTTTCCCTAGATGTACTGAACTGGGAATAGAGGTGTGGGTAGCAATCTAGGGCTGCAACCCTGAAAACACACACAAGTCCATTTACACATCGGAATAGTTCCATTCTACTTAATGGACTATTCCTATACAAATCGTTATCTATACATGGAAGCATCCGCAGGATGACTGATGCTGTTGAAGTTTAGGGGATTTAAACATGTGCTGAAATGCTTTGCTGAGTAGAGACTAATTTTAGCATGTGTTTAAGTGTCTTGCGGAACTCAGGCCTTAATCCTTAAGGAAGAACACAAGTCACTTACAATTAACAACAAAGGAAACTATTATTGAACACACACACATAATTGATCCTCTGAATTTGTAGTATATATTTTTGCATCATGTTCACTAATTCTTGGGGGGGGGGATGCATTTTCAGTGTCGTTAATAGTAAAAGTGTAAGCGGTTTAAACAATTTGAAGTCTGGTGGGGTTTTTTTAAGTAAGTTCAGTACAAAGTTATAATCGATATGACAGGTGTGTAGTTTATTACATTTATTTCGTTCATCCATATGTTTTCCTTCATCACGTAAGGCCTGATTTTTAAAGGTATTTTGGCACTCATAGATACAATATGGCAGCTAGTGGGATTTTCATAAGCGCCTATCTGCATCTTTAAGTGCCTAAACATCTTTAAAAATCTGGCCCTTAGTCTCCATCCCTGCAAACATGTGTACATGTTTAACTCTACTGAATCATCCCACTCAAGACACTGGGACTACTCATATGGGTAAAGTTAAGCATGCATATAAGTGCTTGAAGGATCAGGACCTTACTACTGAGTAAAACCAGCACCTTCTGATCATTTTGTTTCTTGGTTGATTACTTAATTTACACACCACTGAAAGTTTTTGTTGTGGTTTAAAATATTTACACTTAGCTGCCATTCAAATGTTCTTTCATCCTAGAAACATTAACTATGTTGGAGGAATTTCAATGGAAAATGAAGGCACACTATGGCCCTCTGCAATCATGTGTAACAAATTTAGTGGGTATCTTGACACTATGTACTTGTGGGGGGGGGGGGGAGTCACAGCCTTGAATTCACATTTGGGGACAATATATACCTTCAAGTCAGCGGCACTGCTA
>NW_020664483.1:8114562-8240114 GCF_002925995.2 Terrapene triunguis | reverse complement strand
CTAATAAATTTGTTAGTCTCTAAGGTGCCACAAGTACTCCTAGCCTTGAATTGGAAAGCACACTGAAGGAAAATAACAGAAGACCCTATACAACAAAATGAACAAAAGCTAAATGGAAGGTAAGAATTGTTAAGATTAATATGATCGATTCACCTCAGTTTAACTTCTTCCCCTGGATATTACCACTAAACTGAACAACTGTATATTCAGGGAAAGCTACAGCACCTGATTCACATTTTAAACAGTGAGAGAAATTGATTAGCTCCTTCCTATGAGAGGAGAGAATTATATGACACGAGGAGGAAGGAAAACCCTAAATTATGCCAGTGGCTTTTAATTCTGCTCAGCTCCTTTTGGAACACTGCCAAGAAACAAGTATCGAGGGATACTTTAGAGCAATATATTCCAAATGCAAAAGTGCCAGGAGAATATGTTAAAAAAATTAAATTGTTCTGTTCCAATATTCAACACTCATGGAAGTCTGAGCAGAGCCTGCTAATTATCTCATTTGCATGGACTGTATGTGAAATCGTATTTTGAAGAATTCCATCAGCAAAATCTTTAAAAGGCAGATAGTCTGGTCCGACTGTCTAGCCAGCATGCAGAATTGATTTCCTTTTTTTAAAGGAAGAAGAATGGCAAAACACTTGTATTTGTACAAGCATAGGTGGGCAGACTTCTGGAAATATCTCCATCTGCAATTTCACAGTGCGACTGTTTTGAACTGCGCTCTGGAATGTGTAATTTCCTCTCAGAGGGCCTAATCATGCTCTCATTGAAGCGAATGGCAAAATTCTCCACCAAGAAAAAGATTGGGCCAAGTATCATTCCAACTATCCAACAGGAAAAATCACTGCCTTTACATGGACTCAACATCTAGATAACTCAAGACCAGGAAAAGGGACAATGTGCAACCCGTGTATCCCACTCCAAGGAAGACATCTATTTTGGCCCTAAGCAGCAGCCAGTAACCTCTGTGGCTGTCGTGCTGGCCCATGGAAGCACTGCAGGCTTCTCTGGCTGTTCAGTGAGAGACGTTTCCCCCTCTCCCAACCCCCCCCCCCCCCCGGTCCAAAATGATAACCTCCCATATTTAACAGGCACCACATATTGCATTCAGGGAGCTTGACTTAAGGCCCTTCATGTTTCATTAGTAATGAGGGATGCTGAAGGCAGGCAGAGTTGTAGGAAAGAGATCTTTACTGAGCAAGCTGAGAGGCCAGTATTTGCCTGGTGGCAGCCTAGTCTCCAGCTTGCAAACCTGAACTCCAGATGTCAGGCTGAACTGACCCTCTTGGAAATAGCCTAATCCTTCTCAGCTGTGGTCCTCAATCTAATTATGCTACTGAATGGGACTACATTTTCACAATAATTTTAAAGAACATTTCTGTCCTTATAAGGTTTGTCCAGTCTCGCTCCCCTTTCCTCCACCAGTTTTTGTAATCAATAGAAAGACAGATACACCTCTTGACCCTCTATCTTCAGTCCCACTCATGGCATTACACATCTCCAAAGTCGTTTTTCAGGTTACCGGTGTGCTGGATTGTTACAGGGTTTGTTGGACTCTCTGCAGCAATCTGATTTATCCTCTGCCTAGTTCAGCCTTCTGCAAAGATAGCACCTGCAGCCTCTAAGGATTTGAGTTCAAAAGAACACGTTTGTCACCGGAATCTGGGCCTTTGATGTTCCTATTTAATTAAGCACCAGCTGAAAGTGCAAAAATTGTTGTATAGCCAAATGGAAACACTGTTGTTTATTTATTATACTGATGTTTGTTACTGAAAGAAGCTAGAGGCTGGAGCCAAAAACATTCTTTCAACCAATTTTCTTTGACACACAAAGATATGTAACGGAATAACTTCCAACAGGTGCTAAATTAGTTTCTTCCCAGAATGCTGTTTCAGCTGAGTTTTAAATTTGAGAGACAGCAGTTACCCCGTGTTTGTGTGTATAATATTATTTTATTTTACTATGGAATAGAATTCCTGCTTTACTTCGCTAATTTGCCCTGTAGTGACATTGACTGACTCTATTGTTCATGATGAAACAAAATCTGAGATTTTAATCATCTTAACCTTGTGGAGCCAAATTTTAAAAAGAAAAACAACATAGTTATGTCTGTAAGTATCTATATTTGTATACAAAAAGGTACCATGCATGCCTCTCAGGTAAATGTGGTATAACCGTCCATCTACATGCAGATTTATTTGTGCATATAAATGGAGGGTTTTGCAGGAGCAAGTGATTAATGCATATTTTTGTGGGTAGAGCCATCATGTCCTCCTTATAAAATGCAGTACTGCACATTATTTGAATAGCCATACAAAGTTTACATCCAATCTACTATGCAAACATGTATTTTGGAATCCCGTCAACAAGGAACTAGTTTTTGCAGCATAAAAGAACATTTCAGTTTGGAAAAAAATTAAAATAAATCACCTTGAGTCAACAGGGTTCTCCTCTCAATGGATATTACACATCAAAACTAAAGACAAAATACCCTTGCTGTTTTCTTCATTGCTTTCTCATCAACTCCTCTAAACACTGAAGTCTACATATGAGTTTTTAAAATAAATTACATCAAGCAGGTCTGTACCTATTGAAGTACACATTTTTAAAAGCTCTCAAATTCTCTGCACAGAGTATCTGGGTATGATGGGAGACTAATATAGTGTTTGACCTTTTTTCTCACTGGTTTGTTGGTCTGTTTGGTGCTGTCTGCAGTCACACTTCATGGTCTCTAGCATGAGAAAGGCAATTCCTTGTAGCAATCTTATAGAAGTTGAAAAGGAAAGGAGTGCTTTAAGTGCTGAGAATTTACAGGAATAAAATGTAATTCCAGCTTGATTGAGATTAAATAAAATAATAAATAAATAAATGGAAATATCCTATCTCCTAGAACTGGAAGGGACCTTGAAAGGTCATTGAGTCCAGCCTCCTGCCTTCACTAGCAGGACCAAGTACTGATTTTGCCCCAGATCCCTAAGTGGCCCCCTCAAGGATTGAACTCACAACCCTGGGTTTAGCTGGCCAATGCTCAAACCACTGAGCTATCCCTCCCTCCCCCCCCCAATTATTATTAATTCTCAATTATTCTCAATAACTAATAAAGAAGTGCAGAACTCCTCTGCTACAAAATCATTCTCCTTAACTATTGCCAAACAGATCCCTGCCAAACACTTCTGCTTTTCCTTCGTTTCCAAATCCAGTTCCTACAATCCCTGTGGTTTATACACTAGTTTCAACTCCCTCTTCAAATCCTCTCCCTGTTTCCCTTTACTGCTCCCCCTTAGACACCAAGAGTCCTGCACCCAACATAGGGTACCTTAATATTAGACATCATTCTGATAGCCAAAGTAAAGTTAAGAGCTAAAAATTAGAAGTTGGTAAGGTACCAGTGATCATGATCCAGTTACATGTACTGTGTGCAAACAGATTATGGTGCCAACCAGTAATCTGGAATTTAAAAGGGCCAATTTCCCAAATTTTAAAGCAACTGGTGGCATAACTGACAGGGAACTATTGGATGCCCCAAAAGCCGCAATTCCACAGACACAAAAAAGGTAATGCTGGGCAAGAAGCTATTTTGGTTAAAAGGAGATGTGGAAGCAGTGATAAAACATAAATTAATACACAAAGTATGAAAAAAGGGGAAAGTAAATAGTACACCTCTTCCCCGATATAACATGAATTTGGATATAACGTGGTAAAGCAGCGCTCAGGGGGAGGGGGAGGTTGCGCACTCCGGCGATCAAAGCAAGTTCGATATAACGCAGTTTCACCCATAACGCAGTAAGATTTTTTGGCTCCCGAGGACAGTGTTCTATCAGGGTAGAGGTGTAATTAATATAAGTTGCAAGTTAAAAGATGTAAGTGACTGATACGAGAAGCCAAAAGTCATCAATGAAATATCAAAGACCAATAGGGTTAGGGATAATCAGAAGGTATTTTTAAACATATTAGGAAAAAGAAAAACCTTGGGCCAGGTAGAGGTCCATTGTTAGATACAGAAAGTAAAACTGTAAACTGTAATGTAGAATAGGAAAAAGCGTTCCACAGATATTTCTGTTCTGTATTTGGAATGAAGAAAGAAGATGTACCCATCCCATATAATGCTGTGAATGCAATAGAAAGCTTACCACCTGTAACAAAGGAAGATGTAAAGCAGCATCTGCTAAAATTAAACATTTTCAAAACAACAGGCCCAAGAGGAACTCTCTGAGACAAATCCAGTAGAGAAAAGGTACTGTTAAATTGCTATTATTGTAGTCAGCCTCACCTAGTAAGAAATCAAAAGTTACCAACCTATGTTATATATCCTAGGAGGATTTCTCTGAGGAAAGGTGTCCCAAATGTGCTCTGTTACTTGAATGGCCAAGTAGTAAATGCTCTATTGGATACAGGAAGATCCCAGACCGTAGCCCACTGGATTCCTGCGAAAGACTTAGATCAAGAGAGAACTAGGAAAAGAGTCTGTGTACATGGAGACAGGAGGGTATACACCACCGTAGGGGTGCTTCTTGGCATAAGCAGCCAGCAATATTTTATGTAGCTGATAGTAGTGACAAATCTCCCATAGATTTCCCTGTTTTAGCAGATTTACTAATTGAAAACCCAGTGTCGGTGTAGAGACTAGATCACACGTCAAGAAAGGAGGAGGAATTTCCTTCTCTGAGTTAGACCAGGCTCTTTTTGGGGGGAGAAAACAAAATGTGGAGGAGATGGGAGAAACACCAACGGGGGTAGGGAGGCGCCAATAAGGGGACTGTCAGGGGAAGGGGAGTCGGAAGTAGATGATGTGTGGAATATACCACTAAACTTGGGACAACTTCAAAATGAAGATTTTCCTTCAACCCCTAGAAATAGTTAACATTCATGGAGTACCCGTAGAAGGGATAAAAACTATGTAAGATGGGACAGATCAAGAGCATGTGTTGGAAAGTGATTTACTTTGTGTTAAGGGTTGATAAGGAAAGCAGTTACTGATTCCAAAAGTTTGTAGGGAAATGGTCCTGAAAGCAGGACGTACTAATCCTTGGGCTGGACACACAGGGTATGTCTAGCCTTTGAACTGGAAGTACGATTCCCCGCTCAAGGCGTACTCGTGGCTAATTCTCATCAAGCTAGTATGCTAGAAATAGAGTATTGCCACATCAGCGCAAGTGTGGAGAAGGGCTAACTGTCATAAATACAGGCCCAACCAAGACCCTAGACACGTAACTCGGGGTAGCTAGCCCCTCCTGCTGCTCACATTGCTACAGCTACTCTCCGTGTTGAGCATACTAGCTTGATCAGAGCTAGAGCAAATATGTCTCCTCAAACTGGGACTCACACCCACAGATCAGTGTAGACAGACCTTTAGGGCAAAGGAAAACAAAAAAAACAACCACATGCTAGAGTAGTGAGACGTTTTTATTGGTGTGGCATGTATCGGCAGGTATAGGACTGTATTAGAGCCTGTTCTGAAAGCCAGAGAGTAGCCCCAGAAAAGAAAAGTGTACCTTTCTCCTGATAGCCATGGGCATAATCAGTCCTCTGGAGCACGGTCACTCAGGATACTGCTAGATCTTGGCACTGGATGACTATACTACTCAATACCCAGAAGCATTTCCCCTCAGATGCATGAAGGGCCAGCAGGTTGTTGAAGTCTTGGTGCAGTTATTTGCTTATTTGGAGTGGCGGAGGAGATTATAGCTTACCAGGGGACTGAGAGCAGCCTTTGCCCTGGTGTTCTTCCCTTCTTTGTTTTTCATAAACATGAACCTGACTACTAAACACAACCTTTGTATAAAATCAGTACAAAATGAACTCTGCTGTGTTTGTTAGGGGGAAAAAACCCAGTGAAGTGTTGAAGTGTTTAGTAAGCCTGGTGCTTCTTTTATATGACATAGGAAAACATTTAACCGATTACTTTACCTGGTATATAAGATATTGTAACCCTACATGGAATAACTTGTTTTTCTCACTCTTCTCCTCTATGGCAAACTACGGAAAACAATATAAGATGTCATGCTGAGCTGCAGATTTTCAGTGATTGTTTCCTCTGTATTTGCTGAGCAGCGACTTTATACTTGGTCAAACAATTATTCAAGTAAATTTAGCATACCAAAACATTACCAAATATGGCATGTTAGTGACAGAAACCAAGTCAGAAGTCATCACTGAAGGGAAGGATTTAGATGGATTGGAAAATACTTATGTGTAAAATGCCAATCAATTATGCAACCATCTTCATGATTCGGTGGATATGAAAAATTACTCTTGCGAGGAAATGTGCTTAAGAAGAGAGCATATGCAGTCATATACTTTTACATTCACTGTTTTTTCTCTGCCAATTTACCAATTGTAGAAGTATCTCAGCACTACTACACATTACAAAGCATTATCTTAGACTTTAATTTCCCAAGAACAAAGCTACAGTCTGAACCTAGCATGCTTATGCTTCAATTCCTGCACCAAGACAACTGCTGCTGAGGATATGAGACAGAGAAATCTAGACACTAATTCATGATATTTAGATCTACAAACGAACGTCTTGTATGCCAATAGGTAATCCCAGGACAGTCTCTTTAAATCAAGTGCTACACAAAAAATGATAGCTGCAACATCACAGTAAAGAATGTTTGCACACCTGCTATATTACCATACAACAATTAAACATAGATTAAATATTATACATAAAGAGCCAGATTTTCAAAATCGCTCAGCATCTACAAATGGGACCAGACACTTCCAAAGAATTTGTTCCCATTTGGGCACCTGAATGAAGTGGCTAGATTTTTTGAAAGTGCTCAGAGCCCAGTCAGAACAGGCAGCCCCATTCAAAGAACATGTACAGCAGTGGCCTATCCTCAGAGGACATTATCAAAAGCTATTTCAGCTTTGTTCTTCGCAGCAGCATCACTGCCTGATAGCCCCAAACATTTCCTTCAAAATTAAGATAAGCAAATGGAAACTTACTTAATTTTTCAAAATAATCAATCTGAAAAACTGGAACAGTGAACATGTGGAATGTATTAACTTGTCCTGATTATCAGAGGGTGTTGTCAGCTGGTTTGTTAGACTGAGTATGTAGGCTATTCTCTTGCTGCATTAATCTCATTTTTCAGAAATTTAGAACCTAAATGGGAAAAAAATTCCTTTGCTGTGCAAATCTGACATAAAAGGTCTTCTCTGAAGGGGCTTTCCCCCCCAAAAAATGTAAAACTAAGAGTGTAGTTGGCTGGTTTCTGAACAAGCAATTATCTCAAATCGTATAAACATCTGTTTAACCGACAAAGAAAATACAAAAGCCGACGATTCATATTGAAACATCAGCTGTGGAGTGCATGGCCTTGTGAACTATTTGCAGAGGTCTCTCAAAAATTCTCCATAGTTGGAGTTGTGCCTCTTGTGTACTGGGTCCATAACACATGTATGCAAAAACAGCCTAGACACACGATGAGGAAATAACACAAAGTCTCAGAAGTAGGAACCATTTTGGACCATCCAACATAGTTGAGATTTTTTTTAAGACAAGACTATAACATACTTAATACTCAGGAGTCTGTCCCAAATAGAAATCAGACTTCACATTGTTTATCATCTTTACTTGAGCTATTTTGCTTACATGTGTTTGTGCGTGTGTTTTTACAGAAAGCAGCAATGTTACAGTGGCAACAAAAGAAAGGAAATTCTACTTAAAGCTAAAATTCTGTACTCAACTGGCTGCCCCACTACTATATCACACTCTTGCAAATAGAAGTAGCAGCACATGTGGCATGCGGTATAACGTGGTACAACACATGTGGGATGCAGTATACATTTTGCCCTTTAGTGACACACAGGTTTAGAGTTCTAGAATTAGTGGCATAAATGGGCCCCCTCTTTGTGCAGGAGCAAATGTTTAGATGTTTCATCATGCAAATCATGAGTCCTATCAGTAGTCCCTTGCTCACGTAAGTAGCCATCAATGGAATTCCTCATCTGAGTAAGAAATACTCACTCTGTAGCTAGATGGCTGCTTACTGAGTGACCTGTAGTGGCCAGGGGTCATTTTGCAGGCACCTGCCCCCGTTAGTCCCCTCTTGTGGGCTCCTTAAGGACTCCATACTGTCTCTGTTGTGGCTCACAGCACCCGTGCCCAAGGCTGATTTAATATCAGATAAAGTTCACATAGTCCTCCGAGTCCATAATCATAAAATAATCCGAACAGTCCTCAATGAGCTCCCAACAGAAGACGATGCTCATAACTCCATGGTTCATTCTTAGTGCTGGTTCTTCAGCCACCACCTAGAGCTCTTTCTCTGTCAGTCTGGTCCACACAAAGCTGCCAGTCCCAGCCCTTTTTTGGCTGGTGCTTGGCTCTGGCTTTCTTATCCTGTCAACCTCTCCCCGTTCTGAAGGAGAAGGCAGTCTATATAGTGCCCTCTACCAAGAGCTCCTTCCCAGTTGGCTGGAATCATAGAATATCAGGGTTGGAAGGGACCTCAGGAGGTCATCTAGTCCAACCCCCTGCTCAAAGCAGGACCAATTCCCAACTAAATCATCCCAGCCAGGGCTTTGTCAAGCCTGACCTTAAAAACCTCTAAGGAAGGAGATTCCACCACCTCCCTAGGTAACCCATTCCAGTGGAAGACAGGGGAGCCCTACATTACAGGGCTCCTGATCCCAGGCCCTTAAACAAACAGTGTCCTGGGGTTTTCCTTCCCTCCTCCAACTCCTATTTCCCCAGGCCCACTTCCTCTTTTCCCCTACCAGGCCATTTTCTGAGCCTTTGTTTATTCTAACACCCTGAAATGCGGTCTTGTCCCCCTTTATTCTTAAAGGGCTGGTACACCCCTTTGCACACGTGAGCTACAAATTTGCAGAATTCCATTTCTTTATCCTGCAAATTAAATCATCTTATCACGTGGATATTTCAGCCATATCCGACCCACAAAAGCATCCTTCTATGGTCTTGCGGTCAAGGTCCTAACTATGACTCTGGAGACCTGCGTTCAAGTCTTATCTCTGCCAGAGACCACCTGTGTGACCACAGGTAAATCAATTAATCTGCCTTCCTGACTCAAGTCCCCATCTGTAAACTAGGGAAAATACTTATGTTCTACTAATCTTTATCTGTCTTTTCTATTTAGATTGTAAACTGCTTGGGGCATGGCCTGTCTCTTATTAAGTGTATATAAAGTGGCCCCCAAATTCAGCTGGGGATTGTAGGCACAACTGCAAAGTACAGCATAATTTTCACATTCTGAAAATAAAGCCTAGCACAAAGACGACTGAAAAATTACAAAAAAAACCCATACGGGTTTTATTTATTTATTTTTAAAAGTCCTTTTTCCTAATCTTGCCTGTCCAAAACTGAGAGAGGGGCAAAAATCAAACTTTACTTTTACTTTTATTTGTGATACCTTTATCTTTGGAAGAGTCTTTCAAGCAACACAAACCAACCCTCTGGTTGTGGAATGAACTGAGGAGGAGGGTGCATTCTCTCAGGTGAATGACACAAAATCCACAGCAACTGGATACCTGTGCTTGATTGACAGGGAACTGCCAATCAATCTGGTATAGGGACAAATCTACAATCCCACTGAATTTCAACAGGAATTAGGCACCTAACTCCCTTAGGTTCCTTCAAAAATCCCAGCCATTAATAGTACTTATCTTTACTGCTACCACTATCATTTTAACACATTCAATTCATTATTTGTAATCTCTCCATGATGGAGTGATGGATTTTTTTTAATTAACACAGAACTTTGCAGACAATTGTAGCAGTTTTCAGGTACTTGTAGGTCACATTTTGAGGTCAAAACTTCCCGATCATGTTATTCGGTATTAAATGTACAGTCCTTCAATTTTCTGATTTCACCTGTTTTTCCTCCTCCTGCTCTTTCACCTCCATTGCAACTTAAGCGTTAGAATAGCGAGCAGATTGTGAACCACTCTATAATTCTGATGTTCATGACACTGTAAACACACCTAAGGGAAAACCTAGGTATCATCCCTAACAAAAGTCAATTCAGTGCACACAGCGAAAGCCAGCCGGCTCAATAAGGTAATATATGAGACCACACGGAATATATCATGAAAAAGAACACTGATCAAAACTAAAGCAGATGATGAGAGATGCTAGTAACACAGAGTTCCGTGTCTGAAATAATTACTTACAACATTTAGATCAACTGGATGAAAACAACCACACTGCATGAGCTGTACTGCATCACATATTCAGCACAGACGAATAAACTCTAGTCTGGTGAGAAAATATTTTTCAGAGATTATTTTCACTACAGAGGAAAGCCGGGACTCCCCTTTTCTTTTTCTGACAGGCACAGGCTTTACTTCCCCAATATAACACAACCTACGCTTGCTTTTTAGGAAACTGCATTCAGATGCTGTTCCTCTATGACATCATTAATCTCCATGGAAACCTGCTTAGAATGACCGCTGGCCTGAAATAGGTACTGTCATCCCAGATCAACTCAAAAGAAGTACAGGAAAAGTTCTTTTATCATACATCTTCCAGCTATACATTGCTGCCAAGAGATTTGAACTTCCCTAGACTATAATACCAACTTTGAAAAACAAAAGGATCCTTAGAATTCATGAGTAGTGTGGGCTAGAAGAAAGAGGTTTGCATTAGTACAGTCTATTATCAGTTTGTGTAGCATTATATCATTGCAGGAAGCCAGTTGCGGATAACAATAAAGAGTTTATTAATTCTTACTTTCAGGCATCATCAGGGAACACCCCTCTTCACTGGAGTGCAACCAGGCGGATCATGCTTTTTTCCCTTTGCCATGCCAACACAGCCACTCGCCATGACTAAGCTCCCTGCTCTGGAATCAAGGTATCTACTCTAATAGAGATGTTTTACCTAGCAAATAAATCTATCCCCAAATGGGTCCGTTTCATGCTGAGTTAAACTGAGAGGGCAACGGACCAAAAAAAATAGACTAAAGCTCATTAACTTTTTTTTTTTTTTGCAAGCTGCCTAGCAGACTTAGGTTTCTATAAAGAAAATATATTTACACACACACACACACACACACACACCATATAAATGTGAATTAATCTGCCTTCTTAAGGACAAGTTTAAAAATCGATTATATGTTAAAAATTAGATCTCTCTGACATTTGTATAGATGCAAATTGTATGTAATATTGAACAAACCTCCATTGTTGAATTTTATTCAGGGGCGGTTATGAATTTCCATTGATAATTAGCATAAAATTGACACAATTCTTTCAGGAGATGTGAAAGAAAAGAAAAGAAAAGAAAAGAAAAGAAAAGAAAAGAAAAAGAAGTGGGCAGATATTTTTAATAACTTACAGAGATGTAGTATGCACTGTTGTTGTAGTCATGTTGGTCCCAGGATATTAGAAAGACAAAGTGGGTAAAGTAATACCTTTTATTGCACCAACTTCTTTTGGTGAGAAAGAGAAGCTTTCAAACTTACCCACAGCTCTTCTGCAGATCTAGTAATACAAGTGTAGTGTTTACTTTAGCTGCACTGATTCATTTGTTTTTAGCAGCACGGAGAGGTACACAAAGAAATATAGGAGCCAATTCTGCAAGACACACACACTCACTTTCAACTAGCACTTCTCAGGATCAGGCCCTTAATTACTCAGGGCCACTCCTACACATGCTCACTTGCACAAATCATGCCACTGAAGCCAGTTTATTTAGATCAGAAGAATTTTAGGCTGGAACCATATTTTGTCCTGCTTGTACAGCGCCTAGCACAGTGAGGTCCTGCTCCATGACTGGGGCTCCTAGAGGCTACTACAATATAATAAAATAATTATTATTCACGTCACCAGGTTTATAGGATCAAGGCCCTATGCGTATGTAAGACTTTGTTTGCTAACAAAATTCAGGGCATGCTGCAAGGCCCACCTTGTCTTCCTCACTGCTGGTAGACAGAGCTGAGTGGCTGCCATATGTGACTTTGATGTGGGGGTTAATTAACTTGCTATTTTCATGATGCCATTGGGCTATATGAATTGATCCGACTGATGGGTCCACTTGTTTAGCAGAGTATTTTTAAAGAGATTGTCTAGGATTCCCAAGATCATTTTAATAATGAAATTGGTTTAATTGCAGAGAAATAAAAATCCACATAAATTACAAATTCAAACACACATTTATTTATGTTAATATAAACTACAGATGTGTTTCTTATAAAATACAGAGGCTTTGGTCCTGCAAACTCTTCCATGGTCTACCACAGGGAGTGGGGCTGGAGGCCACCTGGGGCCCAATTAAGTACTAGCCAAAGTTCTTTGCATATAAAATAAATTTCAGGTCCTTCGCATGGCCACTCCCAAACTTTAATGAGCAGAAAGGGGGGCAGGACGTGGGACTGGTTTGTCTGAGGAGACAGGGGCTTACCTCAGATTCCCCAGCAAGATGCAGGAGTTATGCAGCAACACACACTCCCACTCTAGCCTTTCTCCTGCTAACAGGCAAAGGTTTGACATATCAATTCTAAGGACTGGGTTGGTGTCCAGCCTTGTAAGAGTGTGTTTAATGGGGGGAAAGTAGTCTCTCCCCTCTCGTGTCACTTGTGTACAATGGCCATGCACAATCCCAGCCTTTTTGCTCATACAGTGCAACCACTGCACAAAGACAGCACCTAGAACGACACCACCCTCCCGCAAGGGGGAAGGGTCCCGGAGCCTGGGCTCCTGCTTGGGCCTAAACATCTACACCACAATTAAACAGCCCCATAGTCCAAACTCCGCGAGCCGGAGTCAGCTGACCCAGGCCAGTCACGAGTGTTTAATTTCAGTGTAAACATGCCCCATGAACTGGGCGACATGTTGTTATGAGATTGGTAAGTGTGAACTCACCCTTCACTTAACGTAAGTGTAAACATAAGCACCGTCTTCGGCCTCGTCTACACTAGGAAATTAGGTCAGTGTAACTACATCATTCAGGAGTGTGAAAAATCCACAGACCTGAGCAATGCAGTTACACCGACCTAACACCCGGTGTAGACAGCGCAAAGCCAACGCGAGAATTCTCCCGTCAATCTAGCTAGCACCTCTCCGGAAAGTGGATTACCTCTACCAATGGGGGGAACCCCTCCCTTCCGTGTGGGTAGCGTTTTCACTGAAACACTGCAGCTGCGCTGCTGCAGCTTTTTAAGTGTAGCCAAGCCCTAAAACCACCAGGAATACGTGAACCTATCCCGGAGCTTTTGGCTAAGTATTGTTTTGGGTAAGGGTGTGAGTGTGAGAAGAGAGATCACACAGAAACGGAGGTGAGACAAAACAGCTGGAATGGGAAAGGCAGCCTGAAAAGCACTGAAAGAAACTTTGGGATATGTTTTTGGGCTGGGGATGGAGGCTGAAAAAAAAACTGCTCTTGGTGCTGTGAGCTAAAGAAGCAGTTTCCTGCTATTTGATTCTTTCTGTGTTCAGAGACACACCACATAGCAAGTGTGAAAAATCGGGACAGGGCGTAGGAGGTAACAGGTGCTTACATAAGACAAAGCCCCAAATATCGGGACACCAGGTCACTCTAGAGACACAGGACTTCGTACAGTCTTTGTAAATAAGCAAAACTGCAACAAAGAAATACCTGAATACCACCAATTTCTACCGCCTGCTAGAATACCCACAGGGCCCCAAACTTGAACTAGCCGCACAGGTCAAAAAGGGGAAACAATAACATAGCTAATTATCAGTACTGAGCCAGAGTCTGTCCTCAGATACACCTGTAACCACACTGATGTCAGGGGAATTGCATGTGTGTATCCATGGGCAGCAGTTAGCCCACTGTCCTGCTTTCTACCTATACACTTTTTTTTTCCCCAAAAGTGCTCATTATTTTTATGATAGCCTCATGAATCCAAGCCATCGGAACACACTGTCTCTAACACTTGTCAAGAGTACAAAAACCTGCAGCCAGAAGTGACTTGGTACATTAGATTACAGCTACAGAAATAAGCTGCCTCATGAGGCTTTCCTCAAACGCTGCAAATTTGGCCCACTTTAAATCACCTTTCCTTCATTTCCTGTGGCTGTTACCTCTGGCTATAAGAAATTGTGATGCAGCCGATGCCTTGGTAATTCCGTAGTTAGCTGAAAGGAGCAAGACATTGGTTCCTTCTCCCCCTAGAGACGTTTGTAAAGTACTTAGCCGTCCCCGGCTCTGCAACCAGAATCCCAATCACTGCTTGCAGCTAAGTATATCATGGTCTGGGGGTGGAAAGAAAGAAAGAAAGAAAGAAAGAAAGAAAGAAAGAACTACGTTACCAGGTAGCATCTCCCAACCACCACCTTAAGAAAATGGCACACCTGTTTTTGCTTTAGAACAATGAACCACTCCACATTAGAGCAAAAAAAAAAAGGGGGAGGGAGGGGGAAGAAGAGAGAAAAATCTTCCAAACCTCTGACCATTTAATAAAAGAGGCACAAGGTCCTAGCCTCAAGTTAAGGAAAGAAAAATTTCACCGTAAGGTGATAAATTCAGTCTTCCTAAGCAAAGGCACAGGCCGTATCAACATTGTGACAGCTCTTGGTAGGCAATCCATGCTGTAACATTGATAATGTATCACGGCGACGTTCATTCATTGCCTTCAATTTACAGTGTGGCGGTTAACAAGCAAAAGAGCATCAGACATAAAACAGCTGAAATTAAACCTTTTAAACAAAGTAAGCAATAAACCCATATGCGAAGGCTTCCTGTAATAACATCAGCCTTAAATATCTGTCTTTGCTTCTAATATTTTAACGGACCTAATTATTCTGCTAAACAGGTCTCAGCCGTGATGCAATGTTGTGTATTTGATTACTAGTCCTCTACTGCAAGGAGTCAGTCTCTTTGGCAGGTTTTTACACTTTGAAGGTGCTGCTGTCAGTGACAAAAGCCTATCTGAACACAGGGGATGTTCAAACGGGGTGTCACGTTAAGAAATTGGAGAGTGTAAAAATGTCAAAACCAGCTACTTCCTCCTCAGTAATGGTTATTCATAGATTCTAGGACTGGAAGGGACCTTGAGAGGTCATCGAGTCCAGTCCCCTGCCCGCATGGCAGGACCAAATACTGTCTAGACCATCCCTGATAGACATTTATCTAACCTACTCTGCATACGCAGTCTATTAAATTTGGTCCTCCTGGGTCCCAAAACGTTGTTAAAGGGATAGCACCAGATTCAGATACACCTTACATTTCTATTTCTTAGAAATAGTTTCTATTTTTAAAAATTAGTCAAATGGAATCACTTCTGATAATCTGATTTTTAAATAATTAGGGCCAAATTCTGATCTAAGAACCACATACACACACAAGCCAGTAATAACAAGCAGCATTTACCTACTTATGCACCTAAAAAATGCTCCAGAAAGCAATATATCTGCCTAGTTTTCTTCTTCAACGGTAATCTTGCTTGACTCCTTTTTTTCTCCTTGCTGTGACTTGCCTATTTCAACACTATTTAGAACTCCATAGAGAATGGCAGTTTGTTCTTTATATCTCCCTGCTTTTCTGAGCTTCTGCAATTTGTTTGCAAACCTTAGCATAGGTTATTGTGCATCTACCCAGTCTCTTCTGATGGGGAGGCAATGTCAAAATTGGAGATATTCACTAAAGTCCTATCTTTGAAGGTGATAGTGTTAGAAGAGTTATTCAAACAATTTCAGGTTTTCAATCTCTAAGAGATTATGTAGATAAATCTAGTCTATTCAACTGCTATATAGTTATGGCCTTCAGAGGAGAAAGAGAAAAATCTAAGGTGTCAGATATATTTACTAGATGTGGGGGGGAAAACCCACTTCTTTTGATTTCCAAATAGTCACAGAGTAAAATTTTCAAAACTTCTTACATGACTGAAATTGAAAGTCAGTGAGATTTAAATTCACTTAGGTACTTCTGAAAGTGTTATTCATAGAACTGCGGATCCACACGAAAACCAAATAACTCTGGCAGTAGCAGAAGTAGGTACTGGAAAAGGAACAAAAATTGTAAGTGGATATTAATTAGTGCAATATGGTGTAGTGGGGGGAGGGGGTAGTGATTAGAAGAGAACACTGGTCATTTGGGTTCTTGTAATTTTGCCTAGTTCTATCACGTGGATTGATGTGTGATCTTGAACATGTCTAGTTAGATTGCAGGCTCTCCAGGGCAAGGATCGTGAATTCCTATTTGTTCATATAGCAGGAGTGCACTGTGGGTGTTAATGAAAGCAAATGATTAATAATAATAATAAAGGACTAATATGACAGATGCTATTGATTGTCACTTGTGTAGGAGAAACTGCAACCCACTGCTACAGATTATGCTCTAACATTGCCATTTGAAATACTGAAATCAACATTTAATAATTGTCATTTATTAGAAACTCATCAAAATGCAAAGTCCCACTGATTCAAAATGTTAGAATATTACAATACACAGAAATGCAGCACAATCACATTGGAAAACGTAAGTGCCACTAAGAATGTGAATGCAAATGTATACATTTTGCCTTGAAATGGCAATCAACATGTTTTTTCTTATTACCCCCCCTTCATTCCCCATTATTCTGGCATTCCTGGGTATCCATGCATTTTTCTAACCTTCAGAATGCTATAGCAAAATTATAAGTCACCTACGATGCCAATGATTCTGAGAGGTAATCCGAATGGACAGGCTGGAGTGGTGCATTTTCTACTCAGTAAAGATGAAGAATAGCACATGGGTATTCAGCAAGCAGTACTGCCCATCTCATCTGCTCTCTGTCATTTAAACAAGGAGAACACCCTTGGATTCCAGTGAAGTTCACTGCTCCACTACAGCCTCATTCATTGCTATTCACCTGGTTTCTGGAAGGGGTGTATTTCATCAGATCCTACCTGAATTCAAAGAATTGCTTCTTGTTCTAAACTTGTTCACCTTAGCCTCTAAGGACAGAACAAGAAGCAATGGGCTTAAACTGCAGCAAGGGAGGTCTACGTTGGACATTAGGAAAAAGTTCCTAACTGTCAGGGTGGTTAAACACTGGAATAAATTGCCTAGGGAGGTTGTGGAATCTCCATCTCTGGAGATAGTTAAGAGGAGGTTAGATAAATGTCTATCAAGGATGGTCTAGACAGTATTTGGTCCTGCCATGCGGGCAGGGGACTGGACTCGATGACTTCTCGAGGTCCCTTCCAGTCCTAGAATCTATGAATCTATGAAAGACTGTGGCTGCTGTTCCACAGTGGCTGGGCCATTGCTGGCTACTTTATCTCTTGGAAGTAATTCATCCATTCACAACTTCTGTGAGAATAACGGTTTGTTGCACCCAAAGCACTGCAGCCCCAGCTGTATTTCCAGGAAAGGGATATATTTCTTCAATCCTTCCCCATCCCTGATTTAAGTGCAGAGTATCGCTTGCACTGTTTGGAGGGCGTGGGTGGAAAAGAGGAGGAGACAGGCAATACGGTGGGTTGGTATTTTCTGGTAGATTCATCGTTGGGGATGTGAAATGAGAGGGATTTGGTACTGGGATACTTGTGAGGCCAACAATTTTGTGGGTGTGGGAAGGGGGTCTTATTCTATTGGCTTCCCTCCTTCAATGCCTCTTTTCCAGAGCTTTCAGCTTTGTTTGGAGTCTCCAGCAAAACACAGGTGGCAGAAAGCCATATTTAGGACCATCGCCACCACCACGACAGGAGTCAGAGATTTGTTGGAGCCAGCGGAGGTGGGTCCCTTAGGACCAGGGTTCTGATGGGACTAATCATTCCATTCTATAATGTTTAGGCAGAGTGGGCATCTCCGGGGGGCAAGAGTGTCTGAGTGTGAGGGCAGTGGTGGGGATTACTGAGGCTCTTCCTAATTTTATTAATCAGGACCAAACTAGACAATTTCATGAGTGGGTTGGGTTTATAGGGCACCTGGCCACTCAGCGTGTGGAGAGAGATCCAGGTATGGTTTGGGAACCATCAGGAAAGGTGGCTGATTCTTTTTTAATATCCTGGATTTCTTCTCTCCCTGGCTAGGGACACTTAGAGATAATAAATGGGATTTACACTTTGTCCTGGGAGTCTTTTCCTGGGCAGGCTGCTGTTCCCCTGCAATAGATACTGGAAGGTGACTGAGCAGGTGGAGTAATGCTGCTAGGAGATAAGGTCACAGCAGACCAAAGAGATCTGTCTGGGTGCTTGAAATTTCTGGCATAGAGAGACTAGGCAATTAGAGAGACTCGGCAATTAGAGCTCTTCCAGACACAGGCCAAGTAGTCTACATTTATTAGTCCCATGGGTTTGTCATCCTGGTAGTTCCATGATGTCCACTGTGGGGTCACTGGTTAATAAAGTCACAACCACTCCTTTAAGTACAGAGTTTGTTTGTCTCAGCCAGAACTGGATGGATGATTTGCTAGCTCAGCTTTCCCAAGGCAGGTACTCCGGTCAGTAGGAACCGAGAGAAAGCTGGAGGGGTGCCCCTAGCTGTGTTGCATTCCTATTTATTGAGGGGTCGTGCCCTGCCTTTGTTACGGCAGTTTGCAAACAGAGTGGTTTTCGTTCCTCAATGGCTCCACAGGCAGCACTGGTGCCCAGCATGGTTTTCCATCTGCTTCATAATTAAACCTCTCTCTCCAAGGTGGCCATCCACACCATCGCGACCTTCTGACTACTGCCATGAGATTTCCTCAGGTCTGGCCGGGCCAGCTACTCTAACGTCTGCTGCTGCAGAATGCAGTTGCCCACCTGCTCATCAGCATCAACAATGGGGAATATATAATATCTGCAATAGCTACCTATTCACTTCCCGGTGCAATTCAAGCTATTGGCATTGTTTTATAAAGCTCTATATGATTTGAATCCTGACTACCTGGAAACTGCCTCTGTCTCAATTCACTGATCCTTTCATTCAGTTCTACATAAAATCTCTATACAATACAATCTACAAGTACATATTCACCTATACACAATGATTATTCCAGAAGAAAAAGGTGATATGTCAAACCATAAGCTTAAACTTCTATATAAAACAAAAAGCAAAAAAAAAGGCCATTAACTTTATATTTGCAACTGCTAGTCAGTTATCATTGCTAGCCTACAAGCAGGAAACTTACCAAAGTAGCTTTCGATTGGCTGGTTAAACAGCTGGACGGATTAGACAGATGTGATGGGAAAGTCTTCCTTCTGTGAAATAATAAAACAGATCAATAAGGCTGGTGCCATCTACTGAAATCTCCTATTGAAGAAACATCCCTTTGAAAGTCCAGAAATGTATGGTATCAAGAGAAACATTTAAAAACAAGCTTTGGTTATGCCTTTGTTAAATCATGGGAAAGTATTAGCTATATGTCTCTTAATGGAAAAGAGACAAATCACAACGGATAGCGTTAGAAGCTATGGATCACACACACCATTTCCCACTGCATTGGGCCAGGATAGATTTCAACATAAGTAAAGCATCCTAAATAATTAATAAAGATCAGAAAGCAGCACTTGAATAACACTGCCATATTTGTAGTCTTTCCAGAATAAATGTTAGCTGACTTTAATTGTAGAAGTTGCCTCATCACAACGGTGCTGAGAATTTCCCCCCATAAATGAAAATTAACTTTTCCTATGAAAAGGGACTGTACAATAATTAGCAAGTCTGTCCATGCCAATAAACGGTTCCTCAATCAGGGACCTAACAACCCTTCGGTAACAGATGCTGGCATCATTGGTACCCACATCCGACCCGCATCTGCCCATGCTCTAGAGGCAGCAAAATCAGCCTCTTGAGAATTTGGGGCACTGAATGTAAGGAGGAGTAAAGGAGGAGAAATCTTGGGTAATCTTTTCCAGGGGTTTGGAGCGGAACCCGGAGCTGGAGCGCGGAGCAGCTCCAGAGCAGTGGAGTTGCAGGTTTTTGCCTGGAGCTGGAGCGGAGCCGGAGCACCGCTCCAAAGCCTTGATTTCCTCATCCCCTGGAAAACAAAAAACTAAGCTCCAACTTTTCAGTAGAAAAAACTGCAACCACCTTTGCCCCTCCCCCCAGCTTTCTGGGAAGGTGGACAATATAAATGATAATTTTTGAAGAGTTATAAAAACATAAAAGACATATATATTATATACATTATGCTCCAGGACATAAGCACATTTTTAACAATACTTCTAAATAATTCACTTTAACAATGAGTGATATGGAGGCCTAGCCATGCCCATATGGTGCTAATTGCAATCGGATGCCCAGATAAACCAAGAGGCTATTTTGTGGCCAGCAAATGGGAATTGCGGCACTTGGTGTGTGCGTGCTTGTGGTTAACTACATCATCATAAATTAAAAGTGTGTTATTGATTTAACCAACCATGGTGGACCACTAGTATCAGGCATCTGCCTGCTGCAGTGAAACTTAATTTATGTGTCTTCCTTTTGTAAAATAGGGATTTTAAGTTTAAGCATCTACAAAACTTCACTAATGCATACAATAGTATGCTGAATGCTGCTGATTCTAATACACATGCCAGTACTGAAGTAATGTAAGGAATGGTTTGTGATCATGGAACTATTTTTGGGCCTTACAAACTGCTACTGTACATACTAATCATTTGCTAATTGGTAGAAATGTATGGCTATTTGTAAATTTCATTATTATGCATTTAAGCATTTAATATCGGATATGGATTATTTATATATATGAAGCATTTTGAAAGTCTCTATAGTAGGAATTGTGCAAAAACGTGTTAATGGTACCGTTCAATTAAAAAAACCTTGCTGGTTTAACTGAGGACAAAAATTGTCAGACAAGATTAATAACTGAGATGCCAAGTACTGCATGGCATAGTTATTTCAGTTTATACTGCGTGCTTTCTGCATACAGCTGTAAGTTCCTACACAATGCCTAAGTAAATGGACAGAAGGACTAAGAAAAATAAGCAGGGGTTGGGCTGAATGCAATTCACCCATATTTCAACCTGAGGACAGGCCACCTTCCATGGTCACTAATCAAGCCTACAGACTAGAATAACAGATAGACCCTCTTCACACACATACCCCCGCACCATATGTAGGGACACTCGATTTCAACAAGGCACTTCCCCCCAACACCAGCCTGTCTCCAACTGCCATCCTAAAATTTGGAGCCACACAGCAGGGTGAGTAGAGGTTCAACTGCTTGGCAACTTCTCCCTCCGACCTCCCTGAACAGGGTTAGAGTTAGCATTAGGTGACACCCTCTGTACTCTGCTACTCTGAAACTCACCTTAACTGATCACTCTCGTTATAGTGTGTATGGTAACACCCATTGTTTCATGTTCTCTGTGTGTATATATCTATCTTCCTACTGTATTTTCCACTGCATGCATCCGATGAAGTGGGTTTTTGCCCACGAAAGCTTATGCCCAAATAAATTTGTTAGTCTCTAAGGTGCCACAAGTACTCCTGTTCCTCTGTACTCAGTGAATTTCACTCCTGAGACCTCAGACAAAGAAATGTTTAGATACATATCCAGGATCTTCTCGCTTACAAATGAATGACGGTGCTATTAATTGAGTAGGAATGATTGTAAACACGCATTTCCTACCTCTTCTGAATACTTGAGTATTAAATTGTAAAAGAAAATAAACAGAGAAAGTAAATGGAGAGATGCTTAGGTTTCCGAACCACCAAAGACAACATTAAAATCTGTCCATGGTCTCCACTGTAACTTGTCAGCTGTACAGTATGCTGCAAACGGAAATATATTGTTACTAAGCAAACTACGGGAGGAATTTTTCAGTGGAAAGACTGCAGCGAAATTCCAGGCAGAGCAGTAAGGCGATTTCTGTAATGATGTGAACATACAATATTGGGATGATTGACTATTTTGGAAGATTAATATGAAAGACACCATTAATCATAGCTGTGCTGGTACTGGATTTTTATTTTTTTTTAACACATTCTTGAAAAATTCTTACAGATCCTGAGAGTTTTCATATGGCCAAAGTGTTTCTAGCCAGGAGAAGTTATAATATACTGGACTTTAAATCACTTTTTAAACCATCTTATCCCTCTCTCCCTCCATCCCACACACACTTTAGTTGTAATCTGATGTTAGCAGCTGTCATTTCACAAACTGCTGGAGGTAGGGATTAATGCCTTATAGCAGTGGTCTCCAAACTTTTTGATCGCGCACCCCTATCAGTAAAAATTTTTTGAGCACACACCCCCTGCCGTGCCGCAGGACCGGCGCTACCATTTTTGCCGCCCAAAAAAAAAAAAAAAAAAAAAAGCGCTCGGACTCCTGCCCGAACTGCCGAAGCAAAAAAAAAAAAAACCGTCCGAACTGCCGAAGCAATGCTGCTCCGGCGGCGCTCCTCCTGCCGCGCACCCCAAAGGATCCTCTTGCGCACCCCACTTTGGAGACCACTGCCTTATAGTATTTAAAAACTGGGATTTCAAAATGCCTTTTAGCAGTAAAAGAATCAATTTCTAAAGAGGTTCACAACAGCAGTTATAAAAAATCATGTCCAAATTGAAGTGAAGAAGAAAGATGGTATTTAAAACAACTACATTTTATTGCCCAGTATCTGGCTACCTGCCAAGACTAGAGATGAATATGGTGTGCTGATGGAAATCTAAAAATCCTAGCCATTTGCTGGATATTGGATCTTGCAATTCCCACTGGTCCCTTGGCATGGCTCAGATTTATTGCTATTGGTCCAGAAGTGATGTACAAACTCCTGGACCAAAGGCTAGTTTACTGTTAAATCTCTAGGGTGAAATTCTGGCTTAACTAAAGTCAATAGCAAAACTCCCATTGACTTCAATGGGGTCAGAATTTATGGCCTAGTATTTAAATTCAACATGCAATTTCATCCTAACCAGTAACAACATGATAAGTTTGCATTCTTCACACACAGCTACTTTCTAGACCAGGGATAGGCAACCTATGGCACGTGCGCCGAAGGCAGCACGCAAGCTGATTTTCAGTGGCACTCACACTGCCCGGGTCCTGGCCACCGGTTCGGGGGACTCTGCATTTTAATTTAATTTTAAATGAAGCTTCTTAAACATTTTAAAAACCTTATTTACTTTACATACAACAATAGTTTAGTTATATATTACAGACTTTTAGAAAGAGACCTTCTAAAAACGTTAAAATGTATTACTGGCACGCAAAACCTTAAATTAGAGTGAATAAATGAAGACTCGGCACACCACTTCTGAAAGGTTGCCGACCCCTGGTCTAGACTGACTGGCTTCACTTTTCTTAGCACGTTAACTCTTTGGGCCAGCAGTTGTCTCTTACTTGGTGTTTGTATAAAGCCTGCACAGTGGAGACCTGGATCCTGGTTGGTACTTCCGGATGCCCACTGTCAGTAATCCCATTATTCTTCAACTAAACACAGAGGTTTGCTATAGCATCTCCCTGAACACAGCAACCTGATGGAGATTATCTGGCTGTGTTTGAGAATGCTCTATGTTCTTCCCCCACAACACACACACCTTCTTTTAGCCTGTCATAATCCAGGAATTATCCATGCAACAAGTCTCCAGCTGCAAGATGGATCACATTCCATGTAATCACAGAATTTACATGCTGCTTCCTGGCCCAGAAGACTGATTTCTAATCAGCAGAGTACACCGTTTTCAAGAGGAAAGAGCTAAATGAACTGACCCAGAGGTGGGCACGCCATTAGTACCGTCCTGCGGAGAAGAGAGGAGACCCATAAAACTCCCCCCTCTCAAAGCAGAGTGAGCTCGCAAGAGCTTCCAACCACTGAGAGAGAGAGAGCTGTGGGATAAGGGTGCACATTTTGTCAGATCTTTTTTTAAAAATAGATTTCATATCTTAAAACTTAAATCCTGGTCTAACAGAAGATAGGGTAAGGGTCACCAGTGGAGAGATGGCTAAAGGGAGTCACTTCTGATTTAAAGGAAGAGAGTGCTTTGGTTGCCTGGCAGTTGAAGTTTGTGCTGACTGCCTCAAAAGAGCAGCATTCGGTGCATTACCTGAAAACTCCTCTTTTCCTTTACCCCCCATCCCATCCAGCCCTGCCACAGATTGTCATTCATGATGTCATATCAATCATGAGATTCCTTTGGAGCATGGCACCAGTGAAGAGGGGAACGCGTAAATGAGATGGTTAGTGGCTAGCTCAGTTTTGCTTTTTGCAATTTGGTTTGAAACCCCCTTCCTCCCCCCAACGTTTGACCATTTATTATTTTATACATTAAGATGTAAAATGAGAAAAAACACTCCAAAACCAGGCCTGTATAAGAAAGGTCTTACCTGACCCCACGCCTCCAACCCGACAAGCTTGGTGTATGGCCCAGCAGAAGCACATGGCTGATGTGGAATCAGCGCTTACTGCCAAAGATGGCATTGACTTCACTGGTTGGCTGGTCACATTCAAGGAAGGGTCTAACATTGTAAGGACTGAGGTTGTGGCTGAGGAGGCAGGGACGCAGAGCTGCCATCCCGGGAAGAGCACTGGGAAGACTGTAGATCAGGCAGATTGTGATTTATGCCTGGGAAGAGGGTGGGGATCAGAATGGAGGAGAGTGCTCCTGCCCACGCACTGAGTTTGGGCACAAATGGCATGGAGACATAGACCCAACTTCTCTCCCCTTCACAGCATCCCCATACACAACCATGTGAGAAGCAGCAGGGAGGCAGTGAAAATAGATAGGGGGCTTCTTATAATCTAGCCCCAAATGTTATGACTTGGCATGCAGCTGGCAAATAAGCTAGTTATCACATATGGAACAGAAATTAAGGGTTAGACTCCCAACGGGTGTGAAGGCAGTGGAACTGCACTGATTTACAGCCGCTGAGGATCTGGCCCTACATTCGCAGTGGCAGAAAAATGGCTTAGAACTGCAAAATGAATATTTAATAGAAATACAAAGTCATGTTTACTCCAAGATCATGTTCCTATGTGTGCTCTAACGCGTGAAACGAAAGACAAAATTATTTAGCACCAAATGTTTGGGTTTGGTTTTTTTAAAAGATACTAGCTGAGAACAGCCAATGTGCTTGTGATGGCATAGTATAATCAACAACAAAAGAAAATAATCACAAAAAATTAAGAGGCATGTTCCACCATTAAATAAATGTCAGACTGAAGGAAGTTTCTTTTTTATAATTTCCTCTACATATTCTTGCTCTTTCACCACAGATTTCAGCAACAAAGTACATTGACTTGAAAAACCAAAACATTACAGCTTGCCTAGAGAATGAGAAATTCTGAATAGTCATATCTATCTATTCTCTGCTTGTGAGAATAAAGGATTTATCATTAAGTCTATTTTTCACTTCAGAATCCAATATATTATGTTTCATTATTTCTTACTTCAACAAAAGGAAGGCTTTGTTTCTATCATTATTCCTTCTTATATGTAAAAATAATGAAGTCAAAGAGTTACTAATATTTTTCAACAGAAATTCTGCTTTCCTCAACTTGCTTGGTGACTGATGCATTAATCTTCTACCTACTGTTTATACAGATCGTATTTTATGAGTATGTAATGGTAATCAACAAGAAAACCCCAACAACAGTTTGTTTTTATTCTCCAGATTGAGACCCAGTTCTCCTGCTTTTACAGTCTGCATAATCTCTTTGTTATTCTCGTCAAGACATAGACTACAGAGACAGCCCAAAACCTGCATAACGTTTTGATAAAATTTTAGGTTAACATTTAAGCAACAGACACTCCTGTACCATGCTCAGACTTCGTTAGAATCATGTCTTTTTTGTTTGTCAGTTCAGAACCTAGGTCTGTAAATTCGGCTTTATACAAATTATTACTTATATTGATTGTATAACCAATCTAACCAATGATTTATGAAAAGCCCAGATGCTGACTTCTTTGCAGCTAGTGCACTGATAGGTCTAAAGCGTTGGTAACATCCCTCATTAGAATGAGTATATCCAGCTGAGACTTGGCTTCCCAGGGCAATGATAGATGTCTACCATGACAACACCATCTGAGATCAAAGACCTACTACATCATGCAGGGGAGTTGCCTGTCAGCAAGCTGTAATACGAAAAGTCTCTGGTGATGTGGACTTGTGCAATAAATGTTCACTTAAGTCACAGAAACACTGTATCATTTTAGATTTTAACTATAGAGATATATCTGTTTACACAATAACATACATATGGCCAATAAATACTTATCTAAATGCTTCTTCTACGATTTAATAATGAGGCACACCACCAGATATTTTATAGTCTCTGATTAGTCTAATAAGGCCAAGTTACTGTAATTCTTTTCTTTTATCCTGAAGAGATTCAATCCTGCAAGATCCTGAACACCATGGCTTTGATCCAGTAAAGCACATGCATAACTTTAAGCACAAAGTAGTCCCATGGACTGTACGCTCAGTCTTTAAAGGGAATGAGTAACAATTATAAGGTCATTAGTAGCTCAGTCCAGAAGTAATCGTGTATGTGGCATTTTGGTCAAGAGCAGCAAGACTCAGACTTTAAGGTCAGAAGGGACTATCGTGATCATCTAGTCTGACCTCCTGCACACTGCAAGCCACAGAACCTCACTCACCTACCCCTAACCTCTGGCTGAGTTACTGAAGTCCTCAAATCATGGTTTAAAGATTTCAAATGACAGAGACTCCACCATTTACACTAAATTTAAATCTGCAAGTGACCCATGCCCCATGCTGCAGAGGAAGGCGAAAAACCTTCAGGGTCTCTGCCAATCTGATCCAGAGGAAGATTCCTTACCGACCCCAAATATAATGATCAAGTAGACCCTGAGGATGTGGGCAAGACCCACCAGCCAGACACCTGGGAAAGAATTCTCCGTAGTAACTCAGAGCCCTCCCCAGCTAGTGTCCCATCACCGGCTGTTGGAGATATTTGCTGCTAATAGTCACAGATCGGCTACATGCCATTGTAAGTAGTCCCATCATATCAGCCCCACCCCCCACCCCTTAAACTTATCAGCCTGGAGCAATTGGAAATTTTACCGATGTAAAATGTTACCCGTGGATCAGTCATGCAAGTTCAGGTTGGGTCACACCCCACCAGTCAAGGTGAGAGAGCTTTTTTGATGGTCCATCCTTGGGGCTGATTGATGGAACTTGGCTATTCAGAGAGTTCTGAGGGAGAATATTGCTCCTCTAACAGAACTCTCTATTGATGTCTTTTTATGCTACACTATCAATGAAGAGGCCTGTAAATGTCCTCTTTTCCCAGCTCCTTCCTCAAAGGTCACCATAGGTTACAGAAAATGCACGAGGGATGATGGGTAGAGCTCCTGTGGCAGAAATCTCCCATCAAACCTGAAGAACTGTCTCATATATTATTTTTAAATCTTACGGCTGAACAGGTGGCTAGGAAGAGTTCCTTAGCTGCCATCCTAGCATCTGCTGAATCTCAATCAGCAGATTTGGTCCAAGGAGTGGACAGCCTGACTAATCCAGGTTATAACACCCACCAGGTGAAAGAAAGACCCTCCTAATGTGTAGATATTACATACTTCTTTTCAGGAAACTCAATTATAGATTATGGACTGAAATGTCTGCTTCTGCAGAGACAGACATTTCTGCAGGGTACAAATACTAAGTTTTCTCTGATTCTGTTTAGGCCAGTGATAGTCAATATGGCCCTAGTAGAGCCCCTCAGTTTAAAAAGAACTGCTGGTGTGGCGCTCTCTACCTCCATGAGAAAATTTACTCATCACATGAAGTCAATTGGAATTTTGCCACTGACTTCACACCTGAGTGTGAGTTTCCCTGTTTTTATTCCTATTCCAAGTCTACAAGTATAGGATGTCTCTAAAACCAACCAGCATTCATGTTACCATCTATCACTTCTTGTACTGTCCATCTTGCTATTTATTTAAATGCCATTGTCTTTGGAAGTTATACATAAAACTATGACACAGAATGTTTTCACATGTAATTGAGATGGCAGTGGTTTTGCACCTGAAGCCTTTTTATGAATAAGAGTTCAGTATATAAATCAATGTGTATCACACACATACCCACGAAAAAATATATAATCTCACTAGAGTCAGTGGTAACCAACCCAGATTAAAACTGAAACAGACTGAAGAAATTGATGATTCAAGACCATATTCTACGTATGGAACAGCCAGTGACATTTTATGCAAAGATCAAAGGTAGAATAAAGTTCTAGTATCACAGTTTGTCCATGAAGGAACACATTTTCCATATCAGCATTAAGATCTAATTTTGAAAAGGTCTTAGCTTCACTGAATTTGCTGGGTTTGTTGTCACTGCATAGAACTTACAAGCATGCACATGAATGAATTAAAATAGTACACAACGGGAAATAAATATCAAGTAAAATAAGGAAGACGACTACTGTAGATTGCACTAAGAGATTAATGTGTAAATGGCCAGATAAGGACAGTAAACCACATGGCCTAAATATATTGCCTACACAGGCAAAAATTGGATTCAATTCAGTGGGAGAGTTTTGCCCAAACAGAGACTTAAAGATTGGGCTCTCTATTAAAATGATGAATGTTATTCAGTAGCTAAATGGTCTAACAAATTTTTAATCAATGAATTAAATCGCATTTATATCTTATGTTTATCTTATTTCAGTTTGTAACCATTATCACTAAATGTCATCAAAAACTTTATGGACATCTGCTGTTTACGATTACTTTCCCTTACAAACTCACTCGTTAGTGCAGTTGCTGGAACTAGTGGTGCTGAGGGTGCTGCTGCACCCCCTGGCCTGACGGGGTTTCCATCATACACAGCATCCCTGTCTTAGTGCACACTGTGAGGATACTGCAGTTGTGAAGTGTAAGCCTATAAGAGCACCTGGCACGGTAGCGGTGATAATGGATTATCAAAGCATTCTGAATTGCCCTATTTAAAAAATGGGCTGGTGCTATGTACCTGGAGGTTACTTATTGTAACTGGAAGTTCTTAGAGATTTGTGGTCCCTACCTGTATTCCACACCTGGGTACGCATGCGCAGCATGTGCCCAAGTTGGGAATTTCAACAAAGCGGTGTACGTTGACCCACACATGCACAGCAGCTCTCATCATGCACCCGACTGAGGGTATCAGAGGCAGTGCGGGTTGACACCACTCCAGTTAGAAAATAAGAATGGCCATACAGGGTCAGACCAAAGATCCATCTAGCCCAGTATCCTGTCTTCCGACACAGGCCAATGCCAGGTGCCCCAGAGGGAATGAACAGAACAGGTGATCATCAAGTGATCCATCCCGTCGCTCATTCTCAGCTTCTGGCAAACAGAGGCTGGGGACACCATCCCTGCCCATCCTGACTAATAGCCATTGATGGACCTATCCTCCATGAATTTATCTAGTTCTTTTTTAAACTATTTTATTCATTTAGCATGTGCATAGTCTAGCCAAGCAATGGCATCTTCAGTGGCGTGATGCAGTTCTTCTAGGCCACCGCTGAACCTAGTCAGCAGGCATTCATCGACAATGTGCGTCATCGTCTGTGTTGTGCCGCAGCTGCACAAAGGCCCCAGCGATACTGGTTGGCTGTACAGAGACCTTACCCGGTCTGGAACCTGTTCAACAGGGACCATTGGCGACAGGACAGGTCAAAACCAGGCAGGCAAATTGTGGGGTCGGCGACGAGGGATTGGTTAGGGATTATAACAGATATCCATTCCTCTCGCCAAAGTGTTTTCGTCCTAACATCCTGGCGTGGTGGACGAGTCCATAATGGGTGACGTGACGCCAAACTTGCAACTGGTGGTTTAAAAAGGTCATTGTAGCCAGACACCTACTTAAAGTGGCCAGAGCACCTTTGGAGAAACAGGTGCGAAGACAAGTGAGGAACGAATGGCATATGTTTAAACATGTACACCAGATCAGAAGCTGCCCAGAACCATTCACTGTAACAGAGCTGGAACAGACACTGGGTAGCATCAAGTGTGGAACAGCTGCGGGCTATGACAACATATTTCCAGAATTCCTGAAAAATCTTGGCCCCCATGCTCAACTTTGGCTTGTGAAATTCTTCACCCGCGTCATCAATGGAAAGGACCCAAGCAAAGCATCAAGCTATTGTCCCATATCATTATTGTCGGTGTGCTTCAAGGCACTGGAGCGCTTGGTCCTACAGTGCATATTACCTGACATGGAGAGAATTTTGAGCCCTGACCAAGCCGGCTTTCGCCGAGGCCGTAGCACATGCGACCAAGTACTCGTGCTGACCACATTTGTTGAAAATGGCTTCCAGAGAAACTTGAAAACAGGCACTGTTTTCATCGATCTAACAGTGGCATACGATACGGTATGGCACACTGGCCTTCTCGTGAAGGATTTATATAGAGACAATATGATATTTTCTGTCTTATTATCTATCCCTTTCTTAATGATTCCCAACATTCTATGCATTTTTTTGACTGCCGCTGCACATTGAGTGGATGTTTTCAGAGAACTTTTCACAATGACTCCAAGATCTCTTTCTTAAGTGGTAACAGCCAATTTAGACCCCATCATTGTATAGGTATAGTTAGGATTATGTTTTCCAATGTGCATTACTTTGCATTTATCAACACTGAATGTCATATGCTATTTTGTTGCCCAGTCACCCAATTTTGAGAGATCCTTTTGTAGCTCTTTGCAGTCTACTTGGGACTTAACTATCCTGAGCAATTTTGTGTCATCTGCAAATTTTGCCACCTCACTGTTTATCCCTTTTTCCAGATCATTTATGAATATATTGAATAGGAATGGGCCCAGTACAGACCTCTGGGGGACACCACTATTTACTTCTCTCCATTCTGAAAACTGACCATTTATTCCTACTCTTTGTTTCCTATCTTTTAACCAGTTACCAGTCCATCAGAGGACCTTCCCTCTTATCCCATGACAGCTTACTTTGCTTAAGAGCCATTGGTGAGGGGCCTCGTCAAAGGCTTTCTGAAAATCTAAGTACACTATATCCACTAGATCCCCTTTGTCCACATGCTTGTTGACCTCCTCAAAGAATTCTAGTAGATTGGTGAGGCATGATTTCCCTTTATAAAAACAATGTTGACTATTCCCCAACAAATTATGTTCATTTATGTGTCTGACAATTGTATTCTTTACTATAGTTTCAACCAGTTTGCCCGGTACTGAAGTCAGGCTTACCGGTCTGTAATTGCCATAATCACTTCTGGAGCCCTTTTTAAAAATTGGAGTCACGTTAGTTATCCTCCAGTCATTTGGTACGGAAGCCAATTTAATGATATGTTACAGACTACAGTTAGTAGTTCTGCAATTTCACATTTGAGTTCCTTCAGAACTCTTGGATGAATACCATCTGGTCCTGGTGACTTATTACTGTTTAGTTTATCAATTTGTTCCAAAACCTCCTCTAATGACACTTCAATCTGGGACAGTTCCTCAGAATTGTCACCTAAAAAGAATGGCTGAGGTTTGGGAATATCCCTCACATCCTCAGCCATGAAGACCGATGCAAAGAATTCATTATCATCCTTGAGTGTTCCTTTAGCATCTCAATCGTCTGGTGGCCCCACTGGTTGTTTAGCAGGCTTCCTGCTTCTGATGTATTTAAAAAAAAATTGAGACTTTGGCTAGCTGTTCTTCAAATTCCTTTTTGGCCTTCCTAATTATATTTTTACACTTCATTTGCCAGAGTTTATGCTCCTTTCTATTTTCCTCACTAGGATTTAACTTCCACTTTTTAAAGGATCCCTTTTTGCCTCTCACTGCTTCTTTTACTTTGTTGTTTAGCCACAGTGGCACTTTTTTGGTTCTCTTACTATGTTTTTTAATTTGGGATATACATTTAATTTGAGACTCTATTATGGTATTTTTAAAAAGTTTCCACGCAGCAAGAGCACCACAACCTTCGCACCACGCAGCCAAGTCACCATGCAGTTCTCCCAGTCATTGCAAACCCAGCTATCTATGTTTCTAATGATCAAATCGCCCATTACTAATACCTGTCTCTTCCTAATAACCGGAGTTCCCTCCCCGGGGAGGCATCCTCAGTGCGAGAGGATACGACATCATCATCTGGGAGGAGGGTCCCAACTATGGGATAGTTTATCTCTGCTCCAGTTGGATGTTCTCCTTTCCTGTGACATTCATCCTCCTCAACAGCTGTCAGACCAGGGGTGGGACCGTTCTACTACGTCCCGGAAAGTCTCATCTATACACCTCTCTGTCTCCCTTAGCTCCTCCAGTTCAGCCACCCTGGTCTCCAAAGCCCATACACAGTCTCTGAGGGCCAGGAGCTCCTTGCACCGAATGCACACATACGCCACCTGGCCATAGGGAAGGTAATCATACATGCTGCCTTGGGTGCAATAAACTGGGTAGCCCCCACTCTGTTGCTGGACTTCTGCCTGCATTCTTTTTTTACTCCTGCAGCTGGTTCCTTTGTTGTTGTTTTGTTTTTATCAGGGGGCGTTTGGCTTTAAGTTTAAAGAATGTTAAGTTTCTCTAGCCCCCTGGCTCACACTCCTCCCTCAACTCCCTCGTGAAACTCCCGTTAGCCGCTCCTGTTCGCTAGCTCCTCTGGTCGCTCTACTTCTTCCTCTTACCGCAGCCCAACCAGATCTAAAGCAGAGGGGACAGAGGATGGGTAGTGGAATACAGACAAGGACTACACGTCTAGAAAAACCTCCAGTTGCAGTAAATAACCTCCATTTCTTCTTCGAGTGATGGTCCCTGTGTATATTCCACATGTGGGTGACTGTCACGCGGTGTTCAGACTGGAAGAGGGTGCGAGGAAACAGGCTGCAGAGATGTCTGTAGTACTGCCATTCCTACAGCTGCATCTGCTGCTGCTGCTGGAGTTAGAGTGTCATGTAACGTGAAAGTATGGACGGAACTCCAAGTCGCCACACTGCAGTTGTCTTTCAATGCAATGTCCAATAAGCATGCCGGGGAGGCAGCTTGTGCCCATGTGGAACCAGCTGTGATACGCCCAGGAGAGGGAAGATTCACTATTTTGTATTGTTCTAAGATGCATCTCGAAACCCATTTCAAAATCCTCTGTGAGGATACGGCTTCTCCCCATGCTCTTTTTACCAAGGCAACAAAGAGTCAGAGATTTTCTAATGGGCTTGGGTCTCTGTAAATAGAATGCCAGGGCACACGTGAATTAAGTCTCTTCTCCTCAGAAGAAGCGTGGGATTTCAGGAAGAATACAGGTAACTGTATTGATTAATTATGTGGAATTCTAGGTCAAGTTGATACATTTTTTAACATCTTTTGGGTCATCATATTTCCAGACTGCCTTGGTCTAAATTCCAAAAAAATTTCTGTCAGCCTTCTGGAGAAAAGTCTTTCAGTACGTTGGGGTGCTAACAAGACAAAATTGTTTTTCTATGTGGAAGCAAGAAAAATGTTAAACAAATGTTTATACATTCCTGTGACAGACTGGGCTTAGTCTGTCAAGGATTCAGGTTTGACAAAGAATAGAAATACTGACAAGAGGAAACCATACAAAGATTGCAAAAATCCTGTCACTTTATAGGCAGACAGAGACCGACTCAGTTAAACAACTCTGGTTTTGAAGAATTGACACAGAAACCAGGAGCTAGCCACCTTGATCCTCTCAGATGACTATGGTGTAGGTAAAATCAGAGGTGCATTTAAAGTGCTAGATTTTGAGCTAGTTCCCCATTTCCCTATCTCCAGAGCTAGAAAGGAGCTTGTTAGAGAATAACCATTGCACAGAGAACTGAGACTATTACACTTCCCCAGAGATGGTGCCCCTGACTAAACTACAGTATTAAAATGCCACCATAACCTCGACTACTAGGCCTGATTTAATGAAATTGTGACACACTTTCAACAGAATGTTGTGGGACAATAGAGAACTGGATGCAGTGTCTCTGTGACGCTGACTTGCCAAAAGGGAGATGCTTCTGACAGGGTGGGCATGAATGGGGGAGGAAAGAAGAAAGCACTAGATAGACATGTAAGATATTATTACAGCTGTTTATTAATTATACAAGTATAGTTATAGTCTATAACTTACAGTATATAAAATTGTGTGACTGCCTCTCTATTCTTATTAAATCTTATTTTAAATAAGGTGACATGAGTCTTAGCCTGTTGTTTGGAGGATTTCACCAAGACTGTCCTAGAGAGCTGAAACTTCAACCTCTGACGACAGGTACTGCGGTTTCCTGGAGCCTACATCACTCAGGATTCTTAGTCAAATGGGCACAGACTAAGGAACCCATTGCCATAAGATCACAGGGCTGTGGTCTAATGAATGCACTGGAACCACTTAATTACCATGGATGAGTACAGGGCTTAAGGGCACAGTAGCGAGTCTAGAAAATCACCAGTTAATTCAACATTCACCACCACACCAACCTCAATACACATACCTTACCGTCCAAACATACACACCACAACTCTGAAACATGCAGAACCACCCCTGTACACACTCCCAATTCCTCGCTCCAACACAAAACCTTCACTTTTCCCTCCGCAAGATTGATTTATCATACCTGGAGTGTTAAAGATGACATTTTTCAAGGCTATTTATGGAATTGAGCATCTAACTCCCTTCGGAATGCAACGGAGCTTGGACGCCTAACTCTCTGAGGTTGCTCGGATACTGCCAGTTAAAGTCAATAATGGGAGGTTTTTACCTGAGTAAGAATGAGGCTGGAGTTGAGGCGTGATGTTTCACTGTGATTGCAAGGAACTAGATTTGATCATTGAAAGCGGTTCTGTGTTAGAATAGAAATTGTGTTTGCTGAGTAATTGAAGATTCAGAGTCCTCCGGGTGGTGTTAATCTGGTGGAGCGATGAGGAGTGCGGAAGGATTGTGTGGCAGTGAAGAACTGGCTTGATCCCTTAACTATTCATTGCCAGGTTTTTAATGTTTGGATTTTATTTCAAAGGAGAGTGCAATATTGTTTCTGGATGTTAGCTGGACTCCACTGTAATACACTTTCAGCCTACACTCTATTTAAGAAAGCTTTTTCTTTATGAAGTATACATAGTTCATCACTGTCAGAGGTTGAACTCTTTGCAAGAGGAAGCACATGTTTTTGTTTTGGTAAATCTATTGATGGTTGAAATTCCTTATTCCATCAAGTAGGCGGGCAGTCTTTTGCCTCAAGAAAAGTACACCTGTGAGCAAAACCTTTTCATTTGTCCTCCTCCACACAATCACTATTCAAATCCAAATTTTACACTGCCTTCTGGAGCCCAAAAACCTCAACAGGCCAAGCAAACTAAACGTGCACTCGGCAAGTCAGCTTGGTGCAAAAGTGGGAAAAATAAATCCACAAGGAGTAAAGGGGTCACGTAAATAAATAATCCTGGGACACCTTCTGCCTCTTCCCTCTCCCCAGCCCTTCCCAGTGGGACAACTGAGAGTGCAGGAGTGACTAGAGCTACAGTAACTCTCATGTATGGCTGCAGAGGTAGAAGGACAAAGAGAGAACACCAGCATCTGCAAAACAAACCTTTGCCTGGGTCCCTCTCCACTTCTACCCAATATTCTGCCGATGGGTGGTAGGGAAGCCTCCTGCTACAATCAGGGTGGAGGGCAGAGGAGGTGGGCTCCATGCTACATCACCTAACTGGGGATGGGGCTGTCTCCAACACCTCTACTTGCCACTCGGGGCAAAGTCTCCAAGGAACCCTTTCTCCTTTGCTGACCTCTGTTCATGAGTGAAGCTGTCAACTGGGATATTTTTCATGGGCCTGAAGAGGCCCTTTAAGATTCTTCCCTGGGGAGGTGAGAGGAGAGGCACATCAGCATGCTCTCTAAGATGCCCTTGGAAGTGACATTAGAGATTATGACTGCTTTCTACAGCCGTTGAGCTAAGCACACTCAGCGATTCTGCCTTTGGAGAGGAGAGGGCATAGGCACTTGCGTGTAGTCTATATCGGCTTTATGCAGCCACTTCTGAAGGCAAAGTTCCCTGCTATAGGATAAGGAGTAGCCATTGTGGCTGTGCAGCTCAAAAGGCCATTTCAGACTGGGCAGGATCCTTTACCTTGTAAGTATGTTAGATAAAGCCTTCAAGAGCAGTTGAAACAACTTTAATATTGTAATTCTGTCTCAGAACTTTTTGCTTACTATTGTTATAACTGGCTTCCATAACTGAAAGAGAGAAAAATACAGAAATGTTCAGTTTCTTTACTTTATGCATGTAACAGCAGCAAGCATACCGTCAGTTTCACTGGTTCCTGTATGTAGTCAGTCATTCCAGTCCTGATCCTGCAAAGACTTTTACTCACATGAGTCATTGTGTGAAGCTACTCAAGTATGTAAATAAGTAATTGCAGCATTGAGACCTTTGCCATTTTCACCTGTTTGCGTGGGTCTTACTTCCATAAAGTAACAGGAATGGGGAAAACAATTTAAAACAAAAGGAAAATGGGACTGTAAAACATAATAATTGGCAGGGAGTCTCAGAAGTACCTGAAATTACCTTTGTCTTTGAAATGAACTGGATTCCGAGTCGATGGTGTCCTTTTAAATGACCTACTCTTCTAATCAGGGGAAGAGTGCTGAATTGTCATCTCTTATTGACATAAGGTCCAGAATCTATGAAGGAGTCAGCTAATTGGACGTGGATGTGGATAACATCGATTCATGTTGCAGAGATGGTGATGGATTGCAAACTGATGCCAGCTGAAAGATCATTGTTTATGAGGCTTCCTGAATACATTTGTATTAAAGTATGATGGATAAAATTAGGGCAGGATGTTAAACAAATTCAGACATTTTTCTTTTTGAACATTAAATGACATACAATACATATGGATTGGGCAGGATTAATTTGTTTATTCAATTCTGTATTTTAAAAGATGTAAAAAGATGGGTACAGATTCAAAAATGAAAGCAACCTAGGCTAATCCACAGTGATTCATATAAATGACCACTTTGATTCTTTCTAATCTGCAACTGAAATGTCTTGCATGTCAGATTCCAGTGCATATTTCTGTTTTAGATTTGTTGCAGACAGAAATCATGCACATAAATGTCTGTTTAGATTTTTGGCAGAGAAACACATGGCTGAATGCCCCCCCCATCCTATACAATTATATAGTAGGAATATAATTCTTAAATTCTATAGGATGGTTCAAAAATCTGCATAAAGTCTATCACTGTCTATTAAACATCATAAGACTTGTCCATAAGTGTTGACAAAACAAAACATATGTCAAATGTAAAGCAAAATAATCTTTATATGGAGCATTCTGGGGCACAAAAGAGAGTCAGGAAGTTCAGTTTAAAAAAACCCCACAGATTTTTAATAGGAAAAAATGCTTTGTAAAACTCAAAATAAAAAATGTTGATGAAAGGTTTGATTTAAGTACAAGGAATATGCAAGCTGTTTTCCACATGGATTTTAATTTAACCCCTCACAGTATTACAAGGTTACAGCACTTTGTCACTGAATGAGACCTTGTCTTCACTAAAAAGTTGTACAACTTTAACTCTACCAGTCTAGTTAAAGCAATACAATCTCCCTAGCATGGATGCAGTTGTAATGGAGCTTCACACCATTATAAAGGTGTACAAGTCACCTTTATACCGGTAAAACTGTGTCCACATTGGGGTTTGTATGAGGGCTTGTCTACACTGGCAAGTTTCTGTGCAGTAAAGCAGCTTTTTGCACTCAAACTGCAGAAGTGTACACACTGCAGGGTGGATAAAAATCAATGATTTTTTAAAAAAAAATCAAAAAAATTGATTTTTTTTTATTTAAATCGGATTGTTTTGATAAAATGCTTTTTGAGGGAAAAAAGATAGTTTTAATTAAGATACATTATAGCTCAAAGATATCTCATCATGGAATAGGGATTATAAATTCTAATTCTATAATATATATTCATGTAATGTTTAAGAAAAGTTTTGTAAATGAGTTCCAATAGTTCATGGATTAGGGACCCAATCTTATGGGGTTCCACAGGCTTCTGTATAGATTATGTAGGTTAATCTTTCTATCTACCGAGTGGGACTCAGTGCTCAGTCTAGAAGATACCATCAGAGATGCTTAGTTTTGTAGTTCTCAAACTGTGGATTTGTCTCCCCAGAGGGAACATGCTTGTTAACAGCAAAACAAACAAACAAATAAATAATATATAGAGGTGAGAAATAACAGACCTCAACTCTATTGTCCCTCTGCAAATTTGTGTACACAGAGTCAATCCCTTACCTCTCCCTAAAAGTGCAAAGTTTCAAAAAGTTCAATGAATAGAAGATTGTTGGGGGCGGAATAGATCTGGACAAAGAGAAGAAGTCTGGAGATAAATGTGAGATGTGAGGCACATGTGCTTGTTTTGTTAAAATATTATGTGTTTGCTGTTGAAGAAAACAATCCAGAATACTTCACGTTGTTGTTTTAGTTAAATAAAACAATTTCAACGTCTGTCTGGTGATGCTCTCCTCCTAATACAGCCTGGCAAAAAAATCCTCCAAATATTAATGATTAACCTGTTGAATTGGAAATAGTTCACCTCCCAATGACTTCATAAATATCTGCTTCAATTACCTTTGGTAAATGAAATAACCAAACAATCATTCATTTTCTGATATAGCTGTAAAACTAATCTGAAAAGTTTTCAAAATAAATCACTGTTTAAAAATGTATAGTGTGTATCTTCTAAAAATAAAACCTACATCCATCTCTGAGTTGTGAAGAATATGTATTAAGGTTATAACAACCAACAAGAATGCACTTTTATGCAGAAAACCGTGATTAAATCGAGTCTTCCTGACTAGTGATTTAAATCAATTTGATTTAAATCAAATCCACCCTGACACACTGCCAAGCCACTCTGTGCGCAGAAACTCCTCAGTTGCAGCGCTGCAAAAAAACCACTTCGATGTGAGTCGTGAGGCTATTTGCACAGCAGCTCCAGCGCTCTATTGCCAGTGTAGACACTTGATTGCTTTCTGCACTGTAACTGGCCTCCGGGGCTGTCCCATACTGCCTCAAGTGACCGCTCTGCTCATTGTTTTGAACTCAGCTGCCCTGGAGACATGCGCCCCTCCCCTTTCAAAGCACTGTTTCTGACAGCCATTGCGTGCTGTGCTGATATGCTCTGGGACACAAAGCAAACCATTAATGTGGAATGCTCATGCTGTAGAACACAGAGAGGGTGTGTGTGTGTGTGTGTTGTCTGGGTTTCCCCCTTCGCCCTGCCTCAGGACTGGTTGCTTCCTCCCACTGTCTGAACTTACAAGACAGCATGCTGACACACTCTCTGTCCCCCAAAATACTTCTGGCTCAGAAACTTGCCAGTGTAGACATACCCTCAGTAAATAATCCCATCCCTAACTGATCTGAATATACCGGTCTAACTTTCGAATGTAGGCCAGGCCTGAGAAATAACATCAAAATGGACTAGAAATCAAAATGAATCCGATTAGAAAAATTCTCTTTTCCAAGCAGAGCTGAAGTGCACAAAGCAAACAAACAGAACCAGTGGTGAAAAATTAAATTGATTTTTAAAATGGTTCAGCTTAAATGCTGTTAAGTGTTATTAGGTAAGGAAAATGTTTTGGTTTTATAATATGATTCTTAACCAGACCGTCCCTTTCATACATCTTTCCAATTAAAAATAAAACAGAATAAGAGTGAATGCATGCAATGCAAAGAAATCACACTAAAAGTTCAGCTAAATGTAACGGAAGCCTAATCAGTTTCATTCTGAAATAACTACTGATCAGTGATAAATCAGTCCACTCTAAGAACCAAAACCTCACAGACTGTGCAAGGGAGCGAGGGTGGTGTTGAAATGTCTTCTAGAGAGGATGAAATGATCCTCTCTTCCCTTTCTCCAGGCTAACCAGAACCCCAATGGTAGCTCCAAAGGCACTGCTGCAGTCCACAAGTTGTTTTAAACAGCCCCAACTGCCACTCCCTCTACACAGGGGAATTCTGCCAAAGGATCAAGAACACCCACTGCTTTGGCTGCTGCAGACGCTCTGAAATGGAGGGCATTTCATTATCATCACATATCGTTATCCTCAAATATAACTTGTCTTGTAGCAAACATCTTGAAATGCTCGCTTAGCTCATATCGTTCTGTCTAATCCTCATCCTCCCACATCTCCCCTCCTATTATTTTGACCCTCAACTACATCTCTACCCTGATATAACACGACCCGATATAACACGAATTCGGATATAACGTGGTAAAGCAGTGCTCCAGGGGGGCGGGGCTGCGCACTCCAGTGGATCAAAGCAAGTTCGATATAACGCGGTTTCATCTATAACGCGGTAAGATTTTTTGGCTCCCAAGTACAGCGTTATTTTGGGGTAGAGGTGTACTGTGTCTTGTCTTTCATTAGGCCCCAGTCCTACATTAAGAACCACATTGATGCTGCCAGGACAGTTCTAAATTCAGGATCAGGGCCACAGATTTCAAGCTCTTTGAAATAGAGTCTGTTGCTGCCTGTGTGTTTGTACAATTCCCCAGCACAGTGGGGCCCTGATCAGAGTGTAGCTTTGGGTTCTACTATATTGCTAATAAACATTGCTTTCCCAATCTAGATTTCTGTACTGCACTCACCACAGTATTATCATTTGGTTTTTCTAGATCTTCCCACTGCCTGGCTTCTGAAAGCAGCAAAGTTCCAAAAGCATTCATTTAGGCGCAGTAACAGCAGTTATTTTACATTTTGATTATCAAGGAAATGCGATCAGATTGCAGAGAGTAGTTATCTGTCTGCTAAATTTGTGCGTCTTCTAGTGACTAGTCTCTTCTGCTGCACGGATGAAAGAAAATGTTACATTCAGAGGCACCTGGAAAAAAGCTATACTACAGCTCAGTAAAACAATGAAAGCCTTCTGATAAATGGTCTCAATGACCTATCAAAAAATTCTTTTCGAGTAATGATTAAAAGAAAAACAAAGGCAGAAAGACAGCCTGACATACCTGATTCTGCTTGACATACATTCCCTACAAGATAGCAAAATGCAGTGAAAGAATGGCATGGGATACATTTTACACTCTGACACAAAAAATCCCTGTTTTTAATAAAATCAGTAGCGCAACCAGGTCATTAAATCCAGTTCTGTTCTATATCCACTACCTAGAATCGCAGAACAGCTCCAGTCATATTAATTTTGTAAGTAGATTTATTTTTTCTTAAATAAAGGGGTCAATGGTAGAAATTTAATCAAGAAATACCATCTTTATCATCGTCAGCTAATACAGGCCCATGTATATGGACCCCTACGCTCATATGAAGCAGGAATGGGACCACAGGCTAATTAAGCACAATGGATGACTAATAAGAACATAAGAATGGCCATACTGGGTTAGACCAATGGTCCATCTAGCTCAGTCTCCTGTCTCTAATAGTGGCCAGTGCCAGATGCTTCAGAGGGAATGAAAGGAACAGGGCAATTATTGAGTGATCCATCCCCTCTTGTTCAGTCCCAATTTCTGGCAATTGGAGGTTTAGGGATGCCCAAAGAATGAGGTTGCATCCCTGACCATCTTGGCTAATAGCCACTGATGGACCTATCCTCCATGAACTTATCTAATTCATTTTTGAACCCATTTATACTTTAGACCTACACAAACATCCCATGGAAATGAGTTCCACAGACGGATTCTGCAAAGAAGTATTGCCCTTTGCTTGTTTTAAACTTGCTGCCTATTAATTTCATCGGGTGAGTCCTAGTTCTTGAGTTAAGTGCAGGGGTAAATAACATTTCCCTACCCACTTTCTCCAAACCAATCAGGATTTTATATATCTCTATCATATTGCCCCCTCAGTCATATCTTTTCAAAGCTGAAAAGTCCCAGGCTTTTTAATCTCTCCTTGTATGTCCTATACCCCCTAATAATTTCCATTGTCTTTCTCTGTACCTTTTCCAATTCTAATATATTTTTCTAGATGAGGCAACCAGATCTGCATGCAGTATTCAAAGTGTGAATGTACCATGTATTTATATAATGGCATTATAATATTTTCGCTTTTATTATCTATCCTTATTCCTAACGGTTCCTAACATTCTGTTAGCTATTGACTGCCACTGAAAATAAAGCAGATGTTTTCAGAGAACTATTCACTATGACTCCAAGATCTCTTTCTTGAATGATAATAGCTAAGTTAGACCCCACCATTTTGTATATATAGTTGAGATTATTTTTCCACTGTGCATTACTTTGCACTTATCAACTTTGAATTTCATCTCCCATTTTGTCACCCAGTCATCTAGTTTAGTGAAATCCCTTTGTAAATCTTCACAGTCAGTTTTGGACTTAACTGAGTAATTTTGTAAGGTCTGCGAATTTTGACCCTTTTTTCCAGATCATTTATAAATATGTTGAACAGTACAAGTTCCAATACATATCCTTGGGGGACCCTCATATTTACCTCTCTCCACTGTGAAAACTGACCGTTTATTCCTATCCTTGTTTCCTATCTTTTAACCAGTTATTGATCTATGAGAGGATCTTCTTTCTTCTCTCATGACAGCTTCATTTGCTTAAAAGCCTTTGGTGTGAGACCTTGTCAAAGGCGTTCCAAAAGTCTAAGTATACTATCAACTGGATCACCCTTCCCCACATGCTTGTTGACATCCTCAGAGAATTCAAATAGTTTGGCGAGGCATGATTTCCCTTTACCAAAGCTATGTTGACACTTCCCCAATATATCCTATTTATATTCATGGAGGTTAAGTCCATTAATGGCTATTAGCCAGGATGGGTAAGGAACGGTGTCCCTAGCCCAGGGGTAGGCAACCTATGGCACATGTGCCGAAAGCGGCACGCGAGCTGATTTTCAGTGGCACTCACACTGCCCGGGTCCTGGCCACCATCCAGGGGGGCTCTGCATTTTAATTTAATTTTAAATGAAGCTTCTTAAACATTTTTAAACCTTATTTACTTTACATACAACAATAGTTTAGTTATATATTATAGACTTATAGAAAGAGACCTTCTAAAAAGGTTAAAATGTATTACTGGAACACGAAACCTTAAATTAGAGTGAATAAATGAAGACTCGGCACACCACTTCTGAAAGGTTGCCGACCTCTGCCCTAGCCTCTGTTTGTCAGAGGGTGGAGATGGACGGTAGGAGAGATCACTTGATCATTACCTGTTAGGTTCACTCCCTCTGGGGCACCTGGCATTGGCCACTGTCAGTAGACAGGATACTGGGCTGGATGGACCTTTGGTCTGACCCAGTACGGCCATTCTTATGTTCTTATCTAGGTGTCTGGTCATTTTGTTCTTTACTATAGATTCAACCAATCTGCCTGATACTGAAGTTAGACTTACTGGCCTGTAACGGCCTCTCTCACATAAAAATGTATGAAAAGGGGTGCGGGGGGAAATCTACCATGACTAGAAATTTGCTACTGCGATCCATCCTGCCCTTTGCATTGCAAGACAGTCAGCACTGGAGAAAGAACAGTCAGCACGGTTTCAAATACAAGTACAGACCAGAGATGCATGGGAAAATACATCTGAAACCCTGCAGATCTTCTCCCCATTATGACTGTGGCATGCTCCTTTGGCCTCCCATCCTAGTAATCGCAACATGGCTGGGCTGCCATTGGTCACCCAGCAGCAGCTACGCTCAGTCCCTCACAAAGCACATTGCTTTATGGGAGGCGACATGCACCAGGGGGCTAATCCCCAATTCCTCGCCTTCTGCACTCCTCCGCCCTACACTTTCCTCGAGTTGCACCTGATCCCTGTGGCGGATGACCTAATGCAATAGTTCTCAACCCGCCACCCACAGGCCGCTTGCAGCCCAATCAGCACACAGCTGCAGCCCATGTGACATGCTTAGGGCCACACAGGTAGTGTATATATATTGTGTGGATGCAGCCCACATAACACAGAGACCTGCATATGTGGCCCATAATGATAAATAGGTTGAGAACCACTGGCCTAATGGTATGAGACAGTCTAACTACAGTTCTCTTCCAATGACTTCTGTGGGTCCTCTTGACCATAGTTTAGGTCCAGCACTCCCTTGTGTGCCATATAAACGGAGGAAACATATGGCCTCAAGTTATTTGCAGTGCCATTTTACCCTATTGTACAGGTGGCATTATAGTATACCCAATGAAGATATAGATATAACATGTATATCCAGGTGGGAAAACAAAAAAATTAATTTTTAACCAAAATTATCTCAATGGAAAACCAAAACTTTACTTCATAATATTCAAATGTTTACAGAAGAGATAGGACAGTGTCAGCAGACGGAGACTATTTTTTTCCTTATGCGGAAATTGCCTACAGCAATAAATTAACTCCCAAACCTCAAGACCCCTGACACAATCAGGCTGGAGTTAAAACGCATACACAGAGGTGCTCCAGTGCAAGGAAACCATTTATTATTGTTTACTTTAAAATATGACACCTGAAATATTGCTTGGAGGGGCGGAAGGGGCTGAAAAGTTCCACGTAAGCACTCAAAAGTTTTGTTTGTCAGAATCTGTTATTCCTGCAAAAACTGGTCCGGTAAATCTGTGAATTATAATGCTTACTTTCATAGAACGCCTTTCATCTGCGGTTCCCAAAGTGCTTGGGAAACATTAATTAGGTCTCAAATCACCTCTGTAAAGGAAGCATTATTCTCGTTCTACAGAAGTGGAAGGTGAGGTGCAGATAGGTGAAATGATTTGTTCAAGGTCACTGCAGCGTGGAGCAACACAGACTTGTGCTAGCAGGGCTCATGGTAGCATGCTAAAAATAGCAGTGTGGATACTGCTGCACCGGTAAGGATAGCCACCCTAGTCTATAACCAGGGGATCGGTAGGTCCGAGCTGACCGTGGCTAGTCCAAGCCTCCACTGGTACTGCACCGTCCACGCTGCTATTTTTAGCGTGCTAGTTCAATCCCTGCTACGGCGAGTCTGTCTGCCCAGGCTGGGAGGCTTGTTAACAGCTGCAGTGTAGAGACAGGCCAAAAAAGGGTCTGATCCTAAAAGATGCTGAGAAGTCACTGGAAAGTCACAGCTGCAGCGCTGGAAAGAGCATTCACAAGCCCTGACTCCCATCTCCTGCTCTAACTCCCATACCTAAGCCCCGCACATGAATTCTTTGCCGGTTTGGTTTTTGGTCACAGAGGGAACCGAGACGAATGGATACTCAAAGAGGAAAAAAATAGCGCTCGTGGGAAGAGTAGTTTTTCAAACCTCATAGAAGATTTGCTTCAAGTTTTGGATGGCGGTTCGGATCGTTTCTGCTTACATCCAAACTGGTTCACCCCGATAAAACTGTTTGTTAAAGCTAAAGCAAACCCTGGCTGGTATAATTAAATGTTGTGCCTGGAAGGCCGGCACATCTTATAACCTCAAAGGTTTAAAATCTCGTTTTCAGCACTGATTACTTAAACCACTTTTACAAAATGGCAATGGATTAAATCTCATTCAAAACTGATTAAATCTGTACTGAGGTAAGTGGGAGTTGTAGCATACAATCAACTTCCATTTTTCCTGTGGATATTTACATGTTCTTAAGGGCAGCTTTCAATTCTGAAAAGTAAGATGTTACTTGCCAGCCTCCTCTAAGCTTAAATCATAAACTTCCCATTTTTGCCGTCAGTCACCTGTGTTGACGTACCACACACATGAAAATCAAAAAGATGCATCTGCAGTAATTTTATCTTTGATATCCAATCCCACCCAGTTCTGCATGGTTTCTGAAAGACACCATTACAAAAGTGAGAGGAGGACGTGAGGCAACAAGGTTACAAAAGACCTTTGTGTCCTAAGAATGGAAGTGCAGATCATAAAGACGTCTGAAGCATTTTTAAAATTATATAATCACTGTGCAATTTATTTCACTTCAGTGTCCTAGCACTAATCCTAGCATTAATCATGAACTATACGCACACAGGATGTCCAGCAGGATACTTACTATACACCTGAGACCAGATTTACAAAAGAGCTTGGGGCCAGATTTTCAAGTGGTCAGCAACACCCACAACTCGAGACAGATTTTCAAGACAGCTCAGCTCCCGCTGAAACACCTAAATAAGGGCCAGGTTTTCATAAACGCTCAGCAACCAGCAGCTCCCACTGTGATCCCCATTGCCAGATTTTCAAAAGAGCCCAGCGCATTTCTCTTCTGAAAATCTCCACTTACTTTTGGTGCTTTGGAACCGAGCTCTTTTGAAAATCTCGCCCATGAGCACGTCTCAAACACATATCAGGCCTGATTCAGATCTCAGTTATACCGATGCAAATCACGAGTAACTCCACTGTCACTGAGTTACATTAGTGTCACTGAGATCTGAATCAGGTACCACACTGGGAAAAGCCTTACTTGTTTCTTATGTAAAGGCATCAGTAGTCAACTACTAGAATTTTTCCTTTGTTTGGGACATTCCATGTTCTGTAAGAGTTCAGGATAGTTAATATTAATCAGATTATGGATATGCTGTTCTTAATATTAAAAATCTTTTCTGGTGCTCCAGTACCATGAAACTCTTATCTGTTGAAGGGTTTTTACTTACTAATTCTACAGAATGGCTTTTCTTGCAAACACTGAAGAACTGTCAAACAAATTATCTGCATTTTAAAAATGTGAACAAAGCAATTAAAGCTTTTAGAAAAGGAAACAGCCTTTCAATCGTTATGGAAGTTAAACCTGTGGGTTCACCAACACCATAAGAACAATTATTAGAAAGACAGACCTGTTATGCTGAAATTCCACCCAGGGGCGGGGGAGCTTTCCATAGAAATGCACAGAAGTGGAATGCAGCAGAGGGAGGAGGTGCTGAAGCTGGAGCGGAGATACAAACCCACCTTAAAGACTTCCTGGGCACTAGCTGGGGTGGGCGGAAAGTAAAGGTATAGCCACTAGGCCCAAAACTACCTTATACAGATCCAGAGTCCACAAACTGATAGGAGGAAAAAACAGGAGCTGCACCCCCCCAGTCCAGTCCAGGAGCTGAAAGAGCAGCTGAGGGAGGTGCTGTACATTTGGTCCACTGCCTGCCTACCAAATGGTGAGCCTCTCCATTCCAAAAGGATAGCTCAGGGATCAGCAACCTTTGGCAGACGGCTCACATCCGCAGGATCGGCCGATCGCGGCTCCCACTGGCCAGGGTTCGCCACTCCAGGCCAATGGGGGCTGTGGGAAGCGGCGGCCAGCACGTCCCTCGGCCCGCGCCGCTTCCCGCCGCCCCCATTGACCTGGAACGGCGAACCGCGGCCTGTGGGAGCCGCGATCGGCCGAACCTGCGGAAGCGGCAGGTAAACAAACCGGCCCGGCCCGCCAGGGTGCTTACCCTGGTGGGCCGTGAGCCAAAGGTTGCCGATCCCTGGGATAGCTCCTCCTTGGAAAAGGTCAGAGGCACCAGTTCAGTAAAGTGCTTATTATTAATAATATTGGTAGTAACATAGCGCCTAGAAACCCACCGTGCTAGTGCTGTACAAACACAGAACAAAGACAGTCCCTTAAATACATGCCTAATCTCAGCCAGTGAGTAGTCTCACTGAAGTCAAAGAGGATGCTCAGATGTTTAAAGTCTGCCAGATTTCAACACCTTGATAATTGGGAAGCTGAGGTAGGGGAGTAATATCCTTTATTGGGCCATCTTCTGTTGGTGAAAGAGACAAGCTTTTGAGCTACACAGAGCTCTTCTTCGGGTCACTAGTTGGGAGCAGAATACTGGATCTGGCATAACTTAGCTGTCCTTTCCAGGGTCAGTGCCTATGTGCATATTCAACCACAGAACCACCACACCCCTCCGTTTAGCTGTCTGGAATGCTCTGCCACTTGGAATAGATCTGAGACCAAACTTATTTTCACTTCTGTCCCGATTACAGGTTTGGATCCTGATCTTCAGAGGTGAAAGGTGAAAGTTTTTCCCCCATCCTGCATTTTTAATATACAGCAACTAATACCATTAAATTGGCAAAACCATCTATTTCAAAGCAATCAATCAAGTGTGGAATACTGAAGCAGTGAAAAAGAGTAAGGAGTGAAAACACTGCAGCAAAAGCTTCACTTATAATCACAGACGGTTTTACTGATTCCATTCAGAATACTCTAGAGGACAAAAGAGAAGTATAACAGATTTTCTTGGCCTCTTACCTAGCATTTTACTGATCATATGGTAAAGGCATGGCACCTCTGTACTAGACACTTTTAAGTGGAGGTTAGTGGAAGTTAAAACTACGTTCTGTGTATAAAATGACAGTAAAGAAATAAGTGATATATAATTTAAGTGCTCAATCCAACAAAGACAGTTTTTTTTTAAATAACTTATTTTCATTTATTGGTAAGGGTTTTTTATATAATCTAACAGTCTTTGTAAACAGGAATTAAAATTCTGACAGCAACATAATTTTCTAGTTGGCAGAGTTAGCAGTCTGTATTTTTCTTTTTAATTCCTGTATTCTTTAATTTTACTGTTAGGTAAAATAACCCCTTAAAAGTTAATGCATCTCCCATTCTGCAGTTAAAAAAGGATAATAAACTGAATGCTGCTGTATTGCATCATCTCCCCTATCACAGTACAGTTATCTATTCGTTATTATTTTCTGAAATGGATACAATTATACTCCAAGGTCAATGCAGCCATACAGGGGGGAATTTACACTACAGGTTCCATTTTATGAACTTCAGAACTATCGTTCCTCAGATTTCCTGTTGGAATGGATAACATTGTGCTGTGAAGCTCTTAGTCCAATTATGCAGTCACTGCTTTCACATTTTGCAGAATGTATATTTCAAATGGTTGAGGGGACGTAGCGGGAGAAAGGAGAAGGTGGAGACAGCTAATAAAGGGAAAGAACTGCCTCAAAACGCAGAACTCAGACCAGTTTGAAAAGAAAGGTGGGGAAACAGCAACAATTACTTCAGAATGAACAAACTGTTGTGTGGCTTTGTATCTGTTTGACATTATTATAGAGGTATAATGGCACCCTCGTTTAGATTTAGATACAAGAATATGCATTACGTAATTTTCCCTTTCCCCTGAAATATATGTATCTATTTTGTTGAAAATATGTTGGGGAAGGGAGAACTGGAATTAACTCCATGAACAACTTGATAGGATCAGAGATAATAAAGCTAGTAACTGGGGATCAATTTTTGTACACAGTTGCTTCCAAGCAGCCCCATCCCGGGATAAGGACAAAGCCTTCTGCAAGTTTTTAACTTGGCCCATCAATACAGGAACGTGTTAAAATTCAGTTGATAATGGCGGGGGAGAGGGAAGCGCACTAAAGAACACATTAAAAACCCTTTGGACATGGCAGCAGATTTCCTGAACTCATTTGCTGGACAACCCACCAGTGCTACTTGTTTACAGTCTTTCAGATTTCAAGAAATTGAAGGTAGGTGGTGTTAACTGTATAAATGATCCTTTTAAAATTATTTTTGGCAACTCAAGACCCAATTTTCTGATCATAATACACACTTTTACTGCTGTCTACAAATAGACCATGGATTCATTTCCATATAAAGAGCTCTAAATACACCATCCATAACTAATATACTTCATGTTAAACTAAGGGCCTAACCCTACAGAAACTTTACACACATGAGAAGTCCCAATTAATTCATTAAATCAGCCGGAGCCACTCTGCAACAATCCCTTTTGGCAACCTAGAAGCATTAGTAATGGACATCAAAGAGTGTTCTGTCCAGTTCTTAATGGCTGAAGGGACAATAGATTTGACTGAAGGAAAGGGATGAAAACTAGAAGGCAGAATAGTGGTTCTTCTCTGAAGGGTGACTTTCTGGCTTCACTGAAATTTATGAACGGTTTGCCATTGACAACAATGGAGCCAGGATTTCACGAAAGTATCATATTGAAAGAATATATGTGTGTATTATACATAGATAAGATGTCATATTTTCAAAATCTGTTTCATGTGTTACAGTCCACACACCAGACAGGGACCACATTTATATTAGTTCATGAAGGAGTCAACATGCAAGACCAGTATGTAAGAGGTATGCTACTTAGATGCGTTTACATAGAAATGGATTTTTGTTCCACAAGGAGAAATAATACTTATGGGATGCTGGTGATTTACGAACGTACATTTTTATGACCATCTACTGGCAAAGCTACAATGAGAGGTGTTCCATTTTGTTCCAACAGGCTCATTGGTATTTATGCGCCTAACTCTCATTGATTTCAATAGGAGTTAGGCCCCTAAATACCTTTGAGGATCTGGGTCATTGTTACTGGTTTTGATTGCAAGAGTAAAGAAAGGGAAGAAAAAAAAATAGAAGACTACATTAAGCTGTGTTGGCATGCCTGGCAGCAAATAATACATCTCCTGCAATAATACATCTACCTGAGACAGTGAGTGGTTGTTTAACATTCACTGAAATAGAATTCTTCTAACCTGGCAAAAAAATCACAGCCCATAGAACACTAGGTTTCTTGACGCAACACAGAGACCTTGTCCCTAGTTACCAGCACCTGGCCTGCTAGACAAACTAATCGTCCTCTGCGTTCCCTCCTCTTCTCCCTGCTTTCACTACAATTTTCCAAGACTTAGCACATGCTTAACTTCATGCACTATGAGTGGTGTCACTGAAGGCAACGGAACTACTCGGTATGTGTACATTAAGCACATGCACAAGTCCTTCCAGGATTGGGGCCAATATCTGCAACAGCCTAGCTCTCAAAGCAACTCCCCCTCTTCCTTCCTAGCAATGAATAAGTGCAATAAAAATAAAATAAAAAACCCAACAGAATGGGTCCTGGAAATGTGAGGTTGTGGAGGGTTTCAAGCACTTCATTGTTTCCTCCAAGTCAAAAATACTGCATCAACAGGGTTTTTAAATCAAGGTATTTCAGCACTTCATAGCTAAGTCAAGAAGCACAGAGAAACATGAACATTTCTCAGACAAAGCCTTGGTTCTACACAACCTTGGTGTTATACACCCCATGTGGCAGAAAATCATGGAGTCCATGGGGTGGGTGGTCCCATGTTCCTTCCGTTGCTGTATCTAAGTGATCACACTTTTAAATACATAGATCATAGATGACACTAATGTACTAACACTAGCCTTCCACCCCTCCCCCCAAAAAACACTGCAAAGTTGCAGAAAGTTATGCGCTTTCAAAAAATAACAAAAAACCTGGACATACTCACGATGCTACAGTCAAACACATACGGATCTTTATTACTGCAAAATCAAGCTTCTTCAAAGAAAGTAAAGCGCACATGCTTTCTTAAGCTCGACGTAACTCACACATTTCATTGAAAAAAGAAACATGTATGATAGTTATAAAAGAGTGCAAGAAACTATGAACAATAACTTAGCTGAAAAAAGTGCTTTCAAAAGCCACCCAACAACAGATAGAGTCAGGAGTGAGTGCATGATTATTTATGAAACTTTCAGCAAACAAAGTTATCTTTTAGAGTACAGTGAAATATTTTAGCCCAGGTAATTTTTTTTAGAATTTTTTTATTTGACTGACGGGAGGTGCCATTTCCAATTATGACCTTTTAATACCATGATGCTATAGTAAACTGCAGGCACAGTTTGCATTATGGGAACGTAAGTATTGTGGAATTCTAAGGACTTCACACACTGCTCACATTTTGGCCTTGGCTACACTTGCGAGTTACAGCGCAATAAAGCAGCCCCGGGCGCCCTAGCTCACTCCCCGTCCACACTGGCAAGGGCACATAGAGCGCTCTGACTCCGTAGCCACAGCGCTGCTGGTACTCCACCTCGGCGAGTTGAATAACGTTTGCTGCTCCCCCGCTGGAGCGCCGCAGCGCCAGTGTGAACGAGGTGTTGCGTTACTGCGCTCTGATCAGGCTCCGGAAACGTCCCATAATCCCCTTAAGTCAAGTGGCCACTCTTGTCCTTGTTGTGAAATCGGCTGCAGGAATGCGGAAATGCCCTTTCAAAGCTCCATTTCCGAGAAGCCGGCTGCTTATCAGCTCCGAGAAAAAGCAAACATTTACTGTTTGCTTTGAGTGAGTGAGAAAGAGGCGGGAGGGGGAGAGGGGGGTCTGAACTTACAAGACAGCATGCTGACACACTCTCAGCCCCCCAAAAACCCACTCTCTCTCCCCCCACATACACACAACACACTCCCTGTCCCACTCCACCCTACCCCACCCATTTGAAAAGCACGTTGCAGTCACTTGCATGCTGGGATAGCTGCCCATAATGCACCGCTCCCAATGCTGCTGCAAGTGCCGCAAATGTGGCCACGCCGGTGCGCTGTCAGCTGTCAGTGTGGACAGACTGCAGCGCTTTCCCTACTGCACTCTACGAAGGCGGGTTTAACTCACAGCGCTCTACATCTGCAAGTGTAGCCATGCCCTTTGTTCTCCATGATTGCAACACCACTCTATGGCACTTACTGGGATCTCTTGGATAATTTGAAAAGAATTCAGGCACTTCTAGGTGCTTAACTGGGAGCTGAGCTCTTCTCCAAATCCAGCCACTTATTTAGGTATCTACATGGGAGTTGTTGGATACTGAGCTCTGTTGAAAATCTGGTCCTTTGCTTTTAAGTCAAACAGAAACTGGCTAATTACGTACATAAAGTCGAATCCGCTTAGCTGTGCCTGGTTGGAATTGTACAAGGATGTTTTTGTTTTAATCATCATATATAGCTGTAAAAAAATCCACTAATTTAAAAAATAGTGCAGGTCTTTAAAAAGATACCAGGGACTTTAAACAAAAAACACAATGCAGTGAATTTTTGATGTGGTGAGCCATGCGCACAGCTCTTGTTTACAGAATATAAATGGCATGTATAATTCCTCACGTACTATACTGATAATGTGTCCCCATGGTGTGTGCAAGCAGCGTTACAGGGGTGGGGGAGCAATTGTTTTTCCTACTGTCTGGCAGATTGTGACAAGGATTGTGTTAATTAATTTTAATAGCTTTTTAGTATTTTTTTCCTCTTTATGTAAAGCATTCCCTTCCAAAGAGCTAGCTTCAGCTGGCTCTGTATCTGTTCAGCTACAGCTATATTTTAAAAGGTTCATCATAAGTTATATAAATGAGTCCCAAAAATACGGTTTTTGCTAGATTTTCCGGCTCTACTGCTTCTATCAGAGGGATTCACAGAGCACCAACCATCACAGGCCCTGGACTCAGTAAATACAATTGATTTCAGAGAATCATAGAACTGGAAGGGACCTCGAGAAGTCATCTAGTCCAGTCCCCTGCACTCATGGCAGGATTAAGTATTATCTAGACCATCCCTGACAGGTGTTTGTCCAACCTGCTCTTAAAAATCCCCAATGATGGAGATTCCACAATCTCCTAGGCAATTTATTCCAGTGCGTAACCACTCTGACAGTTAGGACGTGTTTCCTAATGTCCAACCTAAACCGCCCTTGCTGCAATTTAAGCCCATTGCTTCTTGTCCTATCCTCAGAGGTTAAGAAGAACAATTTTTCTCCCTCCTCCTTGTAACAACCTTTTATGTACTTGAAAACTGTTTTCATGTCCCCTTTCAGTCTTCTCTTCTCCAGGCTAGACAAACCCAATTTTTTCAATATTCCCTCATCGGTCATGTTTTCTAGACCTTTAATCATTTTTGTTGCTCTTTTCTGGACTTTCTCCAATTCATCCACATCTTTCCTGAAATGTGGCACCCAGAACTGGACACAATACTCCAGCTGAGGCCTAATCAGCCTGGAGTAGAGCAGAATAATTACTTCCCGTGTCTTGCTTACAACACTCCTGCTAATACATCCCAGAGCGAGGTTTCTTTTTTTGCAACAGTGTTATACTGTTGACTCATATTTAGCTTGTGATCCACTATGACCCCCAGATCCCTTTCTGCAGTACTCTACGCAGTCATTTCCCATTTTGTATGTGTGCAACTGATTGTTCCTTCCTACGTGGAGTACTTTGTATTTGTCCTTATTGAATTTCATCCTATTTACTTGAGACCATTTCTCCAGTTTGTCCAGATCATTTTGAATTTTAATCCTATCCTCCAAAGCACTTGAAATCGTCCACAAACTCTGTAAATGTACTCTCTATGCCATTATCTAACTCACTGATGAAGATATTGAACAGAAACTGATCCAGAACCGATCCCTATAGGACCCCACTTGCTATGCCCTTCCAGCTTGACTGTGAACTACTGATAACTACTCTCTGATAATGGTTTTCCAACCAGTTAACATTTGGCATGTTAACTAAATCACAGAGGCCTGCATTTGCCCCCAGACGTGCAATTCTATGGGCAGAACCTGGTATCAGAGGCAGAACTGGCTTACAAAATACTAAATCCAATGGCTCCCCAGTCAGACAGCAAGAAGGGCTCTCACTCCATACTCCACTGGTATTCACTCTCACGCTGTGACTGGGTTCAGGATTCCCCTCCCAAAGAGGGAACCTCCCTACCAGCTCTCAGAACCAGGCGCTACTCCCCAATAGAAGAAGAGAATTCATAGGGGTGTGGGCTGGAGCGGATGCCAAAGGAGCTATAAACCATGTGTCCAGAGGCCTGGGAGTCGCAGATGTCAGTAACCCCTGTGTTCCTGACCTTTTCAATCTGAGTCTGAAGAAAGATTTGCCTGGTGGGAAAGAGGGTCACTGTATGGAGACAAGGAGGAAGGACCGGGTAGGGGTTAATATTATTATTATGAGCTGGGTGAAACCATTTTAGGTTTAAAACTCTTTAAACTGATGTATGAATGAATCCTCCATTTAAGTCAGTCACGAGAGACAGTGAAGGGGCCACACCTAACATTCGGCTTAATAGAATCTGCCCAAGAGCTATACGGGGTGAGCAGAGAGTCTGAACGGGTATTGTGCCCAGTTTGGGAGTGGGGTAAGAGAACACTCAGAAGCTAAAAAGAGACTAGGGCCTGGTATACACTTAAAAATTAGATCAATCTAGCTACGCTGCTCAGGGCTGTGAAAAATTTCCTGTCCTGCACCATCCTTAGGTCAACCTAACCTCCAAGTGTAGAATTCTTCCATTGAGCCAGCTATTGCCTTTGGGAGAGGTAGCTTACCTAGATCCATGGAAAAACCCCTTCTGTCGATGCAGGAAGCATCTACACTATGCTGCCACAGCAGCACAGCTGCAGTGCCATAGCTGTGTCCTTGTAGTGTAGACGTAACCTGAGTGAGAGAGACAGCCTGAAGGGGCAGCTGAAAGCGTGAGGCTCACCCTGGAAGAAACCGGAGGGCGGGGGGGTTAGGTCAGGGATGCTCTAAGAGAAGCTGGTTCCTGTTATTTGATTTCCTCTGTGTTCAGAAACACAGGACCTTGTACATTCTCTGTAAATAAACACAATTGCATCAAAGAAATACCCATCTATTGCCAACTTGTACTCCCAACTGGAACACCCACAGGGATCCAGACTGTGAGTACAGGTCTCCCCTGCCATGGATTGCATCCACCCAGGAAACACCCTCCCCAACTCTGGGCAGCTTTGCCAGACTCCAACCCCAACCCCAGGCTCCCACTGCTGTAGCCCAGAAGGAACCAGGCTAGCCAGTTTGCGTGTGGACTACTGTCTCCCATCGCAGCCAGAGTACTGTCAAACCCACTTCCGCAAGCATCTCTCCCTTCACTGTTTAACCATGTTATCCCGTTTGCCCTCTCTCCCACTCCTGTCCTCTCCCAACTCTGCACAACGTCACCTCACTTCCTTCGTCCGTCCTCGCTAGGGTGACCAGACAGCAAGTGTGAAAAATCAGGTCGAGGGTGGGGGGTAATAGGAGCCTATGTAAGAAAAAGACCCAAAAATCGGGACTGTCCCTATAAAATCGGGACATCTGGTCACCCCAGTCCTCGCTCCCAAGAGCCATGCGTATAAGAATCCTCTTTCTGAATTATTAGAAAGAAAAAAAAAAAACCACCGAACACCATGACATGTGCGGAACCACTGAGCTAACGCCTGACCTTGCATGAGTAACCCTGGCTCCCCCATTAGCCCTGCCTTTTCCCTCTGTTTCATCTTGTCACATATCTACATATATTGTAACTAGGGCTGCCCAACATTTTCAGTCAAAACTTGGTTTTGGTGGAAAATTGGGGTTTTGACTAAATGGTTTTTTGTGAAAAAGTATCTGCTTTCCATAGAAAATTCTGATGGGGGGGGGGCAATAATGTCTAATAAACAGAATATTTTAATGTGGATAGGCTGCAGCAGTGCCTCATGGGTGCTGTAGCTTGGTTACTCCATGTCCCCATTCTCCTGTGTGAGCTGGGCTTCCCAGCCAGACGACATCTCCCATCAAAATTTTCCTTTGGGTTCTTCTGGACAGGGACAATATCCTTTGCATTTGCCTGATTGGCACCTAATGCTTTTCTGAGCACTCAATGAAGAAGAAGAAAAAATTGTCAACAAGCACAGAGGGGGAGTTACACAGCTCCAAGTAATTATTAACTAATTTACACTTTTCAGGCAGTATAGGCACTGTGTAGGAAGTTGACCATGCTGCATACAATGGCAGTTCCTCCATCACGCTGCACAGACATCCTTGCTTTCTCCACCGTGCCCATCTGCCATGCAGACTTTATGCAACAGGGGGTGGAACGTTATATACAGTGTGTTATAGCACATCCTTACAAATGCACACCCTTGTGACATTGTACAGTGCAGCAGGCACTCAGCTCAGCTTCCCAGCTGCTCTTTCGCTGCTTTACCCAGCCTCCAATGCTTCCAGGGTTTCAAAGACTTAGCCCTCCAGATAGCTCACTTTCAGTTCTACTCCTTCCAGGGAATCGAAATCCATAACAAATATGAAGCAAAATAAACTCTTCTCTACTCTCCAGGTGATCTGCTAGGTACCAGACTTGGCCCTGGCCCACCTTTTCTCACATAGCGAGAGACGCACATCCACTCCCTCTCTCTGCCTGCTTCCCTCTGACTGAGAAGGGCTCCTCCTTTTAAGCACCTCCTGCTCCATGCATCTCAGTTTGGGCTGACTGGGCCTTCAGTAGCCCATTAATCCATTCTTGCCTTGAATGAAGGCTTGCATGCCCCATCACACAGTCCTACGTACTTATGCAAGCAAGGAGAGGAACACTGCGTACTGCCTTATCAAAGGCCTTTTCAAGGCAATTAACACCTTTCTGATCTCCTCCACATCACACATAGGCCCAACTAAAATTGGTGGTCATGAAAATGTCATGCAAATTGTAGTACATAAGAAAATGATACTTAAACTAAATGTATTGACTTTAGAAGGCAGGTCTGCAGATTATTTCATAACCACTGCTTAAGGCAAATATTGAAGGCAACTACTCAAATTACTTTCACTTCCAAATGAATACAAGTACAGATTAGATCACTCAGCTCAAAATAAGTAAACAACAGTATAAAAAAAGTCTTTCTTGTTTGATGCAAAAGGCCGGAGTTTGAGATGACCCAGGAGAGAGCTCTTTTCATCTTGCCTTTTATTATTCTTGTAATGTAACTACTCCAAGCAAACTCTATCATCATATTTATGTATCATACACAGTGGAACTCATAGGGACATTACCATATCCTTTTGTTAAAAGAAAAAGTACTTAAACTAAAAATCTCAACAGATCTACATGAGATATAAAATTAGGTGACCCTCTACCAAAATATGCTCTTCAAAAATCATGGACTTCCATTTGCAGACTGGTTTACCAGCAGGCTTTCCAGATAAGTACCCAGGCCAAAGAAGAGATCTGTTTATTAATTTACTTATCCGTTTCATATGCAAAGCATTTTGGTTCTTGCAGTATCCCTCGACAGAAAACAGCTCATTTCAATCATTAGGAGTTGCAGACACTGCTTCAAAGACATCCAGAACAAATCAAGGTACCCAACCCACAGCAACACTAAACAATCTCAACAAATACCATCACATCATCATCATAATGGAAAACACAGACGACTGCTGTTATTTATACTTGGATATCCATTCCCTTTTTAGCTGCAAAATATCTCACAAAGAACATTATCCTTCATATGACAGCATATGCCAAAAGGAAAAAGGATGACAAAAGTCCATAAAAAGTTACACAAAAAGCAAGTGATAATATTGTGGTGATAACTGGGCCTACAAACTTACCCAAATTGTGAGCTCAACTGTAAAAAGCATTTAAAAATTCATAAGATGTTACAATAACCTATAATAATAAATGTTGATGGAAAAAAGGTATGAAAGGGAGACAGAATAACTGAATTAGTCCAAACAAAAAGGCCAAGTTGATATAATTCAAGGACTGTGTTGAAATTATGTGTGTTAAAATAGGAAGATGTGGAGCTGGAAACTGATGCGCCATTATTGGTATGTCAGCTATTAGGCCTAATTGGTGGGCCAAATAATGAGGGGATGAGCTAGTCCACCCATCGCTCCCTTTCTGGGTCCTTAAAAGAAGAAGAGGTTGTGGGGAAAGTACAAAAGAACAAAAAGAACAGACAAAAGAACAATCAGAGGCTACTGGAGCAAGCTTTACAATCATTGGCCGCCACACCCATGGTTTCCTGGGACCCTCGGCCTTCATCATCATGATCCTGAGAGATGTCCCGACCAGAATGGGCCAGCGAGAAAGGCAACATTGCCACTCCTACCCTGAATCCTAAACACTACCTGGGAGGACAGTTAACACCATCTTTAGTACCATCTACGAGACTCCCAAACAAATTCTCCTTCTAAAAACTGTCTACAGCTAAAGGGAAAGGGAACAAGGGATGCCGTTAAAATGAAAGCCTTATTTAATACTTTACATTTCAAATGCTTTAACTGATTTGCCTTCTTTTCTGTATCTTTAATAAAAGGTTAAAAGGAGATGTTTAATGATGTGTTTACCATGGTGCTAAACAGACTCAGGTCTCGGCAAACCAAGCCCCAGACCTCATTTAAAACTGTTTAATGTTGGATAGTGACTGGGTTATGTTAACACATTCGGCCCATTTATTCCATCTAAATTAATACAACAGATTGTAGAGTCTTCCGTTTATTATTTGTTTCCCGTAGTGCTCACAATACATTATGTATTTTCCAAACATATAAGAAACCATAGCCCTTGACCCAAAGAGCTTACAGTCTAAAAGACAAACAGATAAAGTATAAGGGAAGAGGTAGAACATATCAGTGAAGCATACAAGATGGCAGTTGAACCTGTTCAGCTATGTTTTAATAACACAGTGGATTTTTTTTTAAATAAAACATATAAAATACCCCCCCCCAATCATCAGTCAGTTGGTGTCGTGTGGAGCTGGGTCTTTAGGATGCAACTGAATGCAGAATGCGTAGCAGCCTAATGTTTAGAATAATATCTGAACATGTCACTTTCTGTTCCATGAATTGTCTAGCCAGATGCTGGTGTGAATAGGACTGCAGAGGTTACGGTTTAGGGGCCTGTATGGAAGGAAAGTACTGCGCGGGATTAGCCAGACGGCACCTGGTGATGTCAATACAGGAAACTACACCTCTACCCCAATATAGCGCGACCCGATATAACACGAATTCGGATATAACGCGGTAAAGCAGTGTTGCAGGGGGGCGGGGCTGCGCACTCCGGCAGATCAAAGCAAGTTTGATATAACGCGGTTTCACCTATAACGCGGTAAGATTTTTTGGCTCTCGAGGACAGCGTTCTATCGAGGTAGAGGTGTAGTATCACTGGACAGACGCTTGTATACTTTTCACAAGACATAACAATCTACAATATTGGCTTCAAATGCACCAGTGTTTCTCAGGGTCAATTGGATAGTAGTAAAGAGGTAGTTAGTTATAAGTTAATACGTTATCAATGCAATCTCAAAAGGAATAGATCAGTGAGATGGCCAAACAAAACTTTATTCCCTATCCACATGCAAACATTAAACGGTGACTATCATGAGACACGGCAAGTGAGGGAGTTTACAAAGCACAGATTGCCAGTCCGCTTCCTAGTGACCACATGTTGGCGCTGTATATACAGATACTAGAGCACACCTTCGTCTAGGTGAGGTTGGCATTAACTTGCACCCAACAAAATTTGCTAAGTATCTTCTGAATGTGGATGGCACAAAAATCCTTTACTTTGGCCTTTAGTGAATACCACCACCCTTTCAAAACACAGCAGCGGGTGAGACGCAGAACTTTTTTCAGGCATTGCATCACAGCAGTGGAGCCAAAACTCGATGCAGAACTTGCCGTCACATAGTTAAACAAATACTTCCAAATTTCAGTGAATCAGAAATGTAGAAAGGCTGCAGTCTAGTACTTAGAGCCGGGGACTAGGAGTCAAGAAGCCTGGGTTCTAATCCTAGCTCTGAGAAAACCTCGCTGTCTATCCTTGCAAAACATACTTAACCTCTCTGTGTTTTACCATCTGTAAAATTGGGGATAAGGCCACTTCATTGGACAGATGTGAGAATTAATTAATTAAGGTTTACAAAACATTTGGAGATCCTCAGCTGGAAGGCACTATCCTAAGTAGCATAAGTATTAGTATCATCCACAATGCAGAACAGACAATAGAATAGGGCCCTTCACGGTCAACCCAAAGGATCAAAACCAACACGTGATAAATAGGTAAATTCTGTCATGCCATCATACACAAATAAACAAAAGATTATACAAATCGGTTAAACTACCAAGCTTAACTTGTTTGACTTTCCCACAGAGGTAAGCTCTCCTTATTTAAATTTTAAAACAAACCTACCAGGATATGATAACTCCTGTATTAACTACTTAGGAACTTTCCAAGAATTTTCAAGGTTTCTGCCAAAGCCACCACCTGAATGCCAAGCAGAACTGGCAAGAATTTGTAAATAAGAGCAGGGGACTCAACCATTTTGCCACACAATGAATAGGAAAATGGGTGAGCTGGATCCGGCAGCAGGTACAGGTGACTATGAAACAAGCTCTTTTCCTTGAATGTACTGATACTGCCACCAGCCTTCCTGGGCCAACAATGTCCTTTTGGTAGTAGAGGGAATTTAGGGATGAGAAAGAGGTCTTGCTGGCCACAGCCAGAGGGACACAGAACCACGTCCAACCCGCGTGCTAACACAGGCTACACCAGCTGAGGATCTGATCCACTGTGGATCTCAAGCTCATCTGGCCGCTCTACCTGCCAGAGGACTCACTGCCACTACCGATCTTGCTCCCACTTTGAGCCAGGACAGTGCCATTGGAACACCGATTCTCACTTTCAGGTGATATTGTAATTAAGAAGTGGGCAGCATTATCTCCCGTAAATGTAAACAAACTTGTTTCTCTTAGCGATTGGCTGAACAAGAAGTAGGACTGAGTGAACTTGTAGGCTCTAAAGTTTTACATTGTTATGTTTGTGAGTTTAGTTATGTAACAAAAATCCTTACGTTTGTAAGTTGCACTTTCATGATAAAGAGATTGCACTTCAGTATTTGTATGAGGTGAATTGATAAATACTATTTCTTTTATCATTTTTACAGTGCAAATATTTGTAATAAAAAAATAATAAATTGAGCACTGTACACTTTGTATTCTGTGTTGTAATTGAAATCAATATATTTGAAAATGTAGAAAAACATCCACAAATATTTAATACATTTCAATGGGTATTCTATCGTTTAACAGTGCGATTAATCACGATTAATTTTTGTAATCACAATTAATTTTTGAGTTAATCGCATGAGTTAACTGCAATTAAATCGACAGCCCTCGTTATCACAGTTTCACTGAGCTGTAGATAGCTTGTTAGTTAAGACAATACCAATTTAACAGAAAACAATTTTCAAAGTATCTGTAAATATCCACTACATTATCAATATACTTTATGCAATAAAGAGTCTCTTTTGGCTCCAGTAAATATTTAATCTGGTATTTCTCTGGTACAAGTTGCTAAAACTATTCTATCAATTTATTAAAAATACATATCATAAATCTTGAAATAATTTAAAATATAGCATGTGACCAGAAAGCCAGTATACTATAGATCGGGGTCGGCAATGTTCGGCACGCGGCTCGCCAGGTTAAGCACCCTGGTGGGCCGGGCCATTTTTATTTACCTGCTGACGCGGCAGGTTCAGCCGATCGCGGCCCCCACTGGCCGCGGTTCGCCGTCCCGGGCCAATGGGGGTGGCGAGAAGCGGCGCAGGCGAGCGATGTGCTGGCCGCGGCTTCTCGCCGCCCCCATTGGCCCAGGACGACGAACCACGGCCAGTGGGGGCCGAACCTGCCGCGTCAGCAGGTAAATAAAACTGGCCCGGCCCGCCAGGATGCTTACCCTGGCGAGCCGCATGCCGAACGTTGCCGACCCCTGCTATAGATTGTCATCAATGTAGTTAGTTCTTGAGAACGCTAATGATTGATCATAAGGTTGAAAAGCTTAACTGCAATCACAGCTCTTCTCTAAAGCTTCAGTTTTATAACAAGAGAGGGCAAAGCACAGGGGGATCATGAGAGCTCAAGTACTGTTCTTCTAGCACTTATAACTAATAATACTTTTTCGCAGTGTTGTAGCCATGTTATTAGAGAAACAAGGTAGGTGAGGTAATGTCTTTTGTTACCTCTGTTGGTAATTGATTTATTACTTCTGTTGGTAAACGAGACAAACTTTCAAGCTTACACAGAGCTTTACTTCGGGTCTGGGAAAGATGGAACAGATTGTTAAGAATAAGTAGTTAACACATGTTGCAAGAGACCATTCAAGGTGAAGTGGCCAGTTAACATCTCTGTGGCGGTAGGACAAAGTAGGGTTAACGGGTTATACACTTTGTAATGAGCCATAAATCCAGCATCTCTATTGAGTCCATGATTTTTAGTGTCTAGCAGAGTAATGAATTTAAGATCCCAGGCTTGTCTTTTGAAGGTGTTGTGCAGGTTTTCTTTGAAGATGAGGTCAGGCAGGGAGTGATCGTGCCCATGGGCGATAGGGTGTTTTTGTCTTTTATCGTTTTTGTGAGAGTTCATTTGAGAGCGTAGAGATTGTCTCATTTTACCCACATAGTTGTTATTGGAGCAGTTAGTGGACTGTTTGAAGTACCCCATATTTTGTGATAGGCATGTGAAGGGCCCATGGATCTTGAAAGGTGTGTTGTAGGGGGTACTGATCATTGTAGCAGCGGAGCTATGTCAGCAGGTTTTCTGTTGTTGTGGCAGGGTCTCATGCTGCTTTGAGTTGGTGTGTCCTGGTCTGTGGGGAGCTTGCTTTTGATGATGAGATTGGTGAGTTGGGGGGGTTGTTTGAAGGCTAGAAGAGGGGGTTCAGGAAAGATTTCTTTCAGGATGTGGTCCCCATTGAGTACGGGTTGTAACTGTTTAATGATAGCCCCTGTGAGTTCCAGTGTGAGGTGGTAGGAAAACAAGTAGGGGTGTGCAGTTGGAAGGGTATTTTTTCCATATTGAAGCAGGTTCTCTTGGGGTATTTTGGTGGCCCCTTTCCATAATGCTAGTGGTATGATGTGTTATTTTAAAGCTTTACCCTCAACAGCTTGAAGATGGAAAGACATTTTCCAGAGTAAACTGAACAACAAAAATAGCAAACAAGACTGCACTAAGCACTACTGCTTTTCAATGACTTTAGTAACAAAAATTGACTCATCTGGAAGATTTTATCATTGTAAGTGAGCATTGATATCTATTATTATTAAGAGCAGAGGGATATTAAGAAGGCTATGACAGCAAAACTAAACTACTTATTTAAGCAGATAGGTGGCTAGAACCCAGAGGCCAGATGCTCAGCTGGTGTAAATTGTTGTTTTATTGAAGTCAATGGTGCCATGACAATTTACATCAGCTGAAGATCTGGACCAAGGTCTATAAATACACACAGACACTATAGAAATTCAAGTATGAACTCCATGGAGAGATATTGCACCACGGTTTTGTAATCATGTGTTGCATCACAATGTGTCTTGACCTCATTTACAGAAACACCGCTAAGCAGTTTAGGTCCCAAAACTGACATACTTTAAAATGGTTGCAGTCTAGTAGTGAACACCCTCTGAATTATAAATACCTTTAGAAAACAAAACTAGAGAGAAAAATACATTACCTTGTTCTTGAGTTGCCACCTGGCTGGTATTTTAACATGTCCATTAATACTATTTCAGGTACTGTTGCCAGTAAACAACAAAAAAGTCAAACAAAGACCAAAATTTGCCTCACCAACTTGTGTGTAAGCTGGCAATAAGGTGCTAAAGAATAAGGTTTTAGAAAGGACTTCAATTGGTACCATTCCACAGCCTCCATGGTCACTGATGCCAGGAGCTTAACAGTCTTGCTAAGCTAGGCAACTTCGTTCTCTGCCTCTACAAAGCTTTTCCTTATAGATGGATGCGTCTGTACGACAAATATTTGACTTACTAAGCAGAGAGCAATGGAATGGGCAGAGTCTCACAAACAAGGACAGCAAACCAACTTTGCAAACAAAACCCTTTAAAAAAAAAAAAAAAAAAGATCATCTCCGAGTAGTAGATAGAAAGAGGGAGCAATTTTTCCTGTTCCCTTCACCGTATTTTTTTGGGAGAGTACTTGGGGGGGGGAGGGGACAAACCAAAACTGATATGCCCCAGAGTAAATAACTGGATAAACTGCTGTTTATGTGGAACGCATTGCAGTCACAATATAGGGCACCCAGATTAACTAACAAATCCTATTCCAAGAGATGCGTTCTCATCACTGATATTCCAGGGAAAACAGCACAGATATATTGGCTCATGCTCCTGATAAACACAGGGAAACAAAACAAACCTCTCATGGACACACAGACTTTAAGGCCAAAAGGGACCATCACGATCATCTAATCTGACCTGCACGCTGCAGGCCACAGAACCTCACCCACCCACTCCTGAATAGACCCTGAACCTCTAGCTGAGTTACAGAAGTCCTCAGATCATGATTTAAAGACTTCAAGGTAGAGACAATTCACAATTTACTCCAGTTTAAACCTGCATGTGACCCATGCCCCATGTTGCAGAGGAAGGCGAAAAAAACCCAGAGTCTCTGCCAATTTGACCCAAAGGAAAATTCCTCCCTGACCCCAAATATGGCAGTCAGTTGGACCATGAGCATTTTGGCTGTAGTAACTCACAGCCCTCCCCATCTAGAGTCCCATCAGGGGCCATTAGGGATAAGTGCTACTAGCCTACAATGGCATGTAGCCGATCTGTGACTGCTATCTCATCATATCATCCCCTACATAAATTTATCAAGATCAGTCTTCAAGCCAATTAGTTTTGGGGTTTTTTGCCCACACTCCTCCTCCCTGGAAGGCTGCTCCAGAACTTTGCTCCTCTGATGGTTAGAAACCTGCATCTAATTTCAAACCTAACCTTGTTGATGGCCAGTTTATACCCATTTGTTCTTGTGTCAACACTGGTGCTTAACATAAATAACTCCTCTCTCTCCGTGCTATTTATTCCTCTGATATATTTAGAGAGAGCAATCCTATCTCCTCCCTGCCTTCTTTTGGTTAGGCTAAATAAGCCAAGTTAATGGAGTCTCCTCTCATAAGATCGGTTTGCCATTCCTCTGATCATGCTAGTAGCCCTTCTCTGCACCTGTTCCAGTTTGAATTCATCTTTCTTAAACATGGGAGACCAGAATTGAACACACTATTCCAGATGAGGTTTAACCAGTGCCTTCTATAATGGTACTAACACTTCCTTGGTTCTACTGGCAATATCTGGCCTGATGCAACCTAGGATTGCACTAGCCTTTTTCGTAGCCATATCACACTGGCGGTTCATAGTTATCCTGTGATCAACCTATACATCCAGGTCTTTCTCCTTCTCTGTTGCTTCCAACTGATAAGTACCCAGCTTATAGCAAAAATTCTCGTTGTTAGTCCCTAAGTGCATGACCTAGCACTTTACACTATTATATTCCATCCCATTTCTATTACTCTAGTTTTCAAAGTCATCCAGATCTTCTTGTATAATATTCCGGTCCTCCTCTGTATTGGCAATACCTCCTAACTTTGTGTCATCCACAAATTTTATTAGCACACTCCCACTTGTGCCAAGGTCATTAATAAAAATCTTAAATAGGACTGGTCTCAAGACTAATCCCTAAGGAACTCCACTAGTAACCTCCCGGCAGCCTGAGAGGTGACCTTTCAAAAGAGAAAAGGACAAACTGCAGGGGCGGGGGAAAAGGTGGGATTGTACAAATAGAAACCGGGGGAGAGGGGGAATGTTAAAAGTATTTGCCAGTAGCCCTTTAATAGTATCATAATGGACAAATCTTTAAAAGACTTTTTTTTCTGTCACAGTGAAAGCACCATATAGCTCTGTTCGCCAACTATGGGCCCAGTTCTACCCTCATCTGCCTGTGCAACTCCCAATTTAGTCAATGGGAGTTGTAAGTGGGCCTGATGATAGAATAGGGCCACTAATGTAGCTGACAGTGGCTTTGATTCTACAAACACAGACCCACATAAATAACTTAATGCATGTGAGTCCCACTGTTGTCAATGAAACTACTCACACAAAGTACAGTTATGCCTGTGTGTAAATGTTTGAAGAACTGGGCCCTACCTCTCTCAAATCAACGATACATGAAGGAAATACACTGACAGGCCTATTTTACAAAAGGGACCTCTAAGCAAAGATAAAGCCTTTTATCCCATCTGCAAGATTAATTACCTGATGACTCATTAGATATCTCTTTTGCCTTCCCCAAATAAAAAAAAAGGAACGTGAATATTGGTTTTGTTTAAAATCAGATCCCAATCCTGCTCCTATTCAAATCAAAAGGCAAATGCTCACTGACTTCAAAAGAGCAGCAGCCACACACAGAGCAAAGCAATCCGCGCAGGAAGAGAGATGCCACTGGCACTATTCCCCTTTTAGTCTACAAATCAGCCTAACGGGAAATAAGGCTGAGTGAATAGCAATAGATCAGCCATATAAATATTCCCGAAGCACACACCATTACAAACTCAGGGCTTGAGAGAGGCAGGAGTGTAAGGTATTAAAACACCTGGCATAAAACAAACATTCTTGCTCCCAAACTAAAACCAGACATATATACGTAAAGAGGCAGCGGAAGTGTTTAAAATGTGCCTTAGAATATTCTAGAACACTTCAAAGAATATGTACCTACTCAGCTAAATTGCTAACCGTGTGTTGTGATGAGAGCCTTCTTGCAATATTCCACTGCCATATATAGAGAAAATGAAATCTCTCTTTTGCCCTACCAGCCAAAAAGAAAAACACAGTTAACCCAAGAAAGAAATCTGATTACTTCATCAAAGAGAAAAAAATTAATACAAGAAACTACTATGCAAAACTTACCTTGATAACCAACAAAAATTAGGCCACGTACTCAGACTAGTTTTCAGTAGAAAATATTGACCTAAAACCACTTCACATAAAAATAAAAATCATACGAGGATGAAAATAGCAGTATGTGCTAATTAGAAATATCAAAATTATGCATCACAAGGTTGTTGATATTTCTATCATTTGAATACTTACAGCTGTGTAGTAATCAGTAATACTTAACTGATGCAGATTAGTTAATGCTCACACTGATGAAACATGATTTTTCCATGAATTGCCTTGCAGACTTCCCAAAATAAAACAAAAACCAAATCTCATTAACATTGGCAAGCTTCCACATCCTCCTCCTTTCTAAAACTTAAACTACTAATATGGGAAAGGAAAGGCCAGAGGTTCTTTCGGACTCACAAAAACAGTAGCTCAATAAATTAAACTCAGTCATGAGTTTTATAGCTGAAAGTATTACTGCTTGCTACGATAAAAGTCCTTCAAAAGACTGAACAACATTCCACTTGAACCAAGACTATCAAGAACTACTGTTCCTTAGAAGACAGGTGCACTGTAATGTTATCTCTGTGAGTGGCGGAAAGGAAAGGGTTTCTGGAGAGCCTGGGCCTAAGCCAATCCTGACTACAGGGTGTGTCCCTCCTGGAGGAATCAGGTGAGTCCAGTATAAAAGAGGCAGGAAGTTACAGCGAAGGAATGAATAGCTCAGGAAGCTGTGACAGAGTCTGAGGAAATCTCTCCAGGTAGGGAGGCCTAGGAGAGACTGAGAAGGCCTGGGAGGAGGAAGAGAAACCCTGGATTGCGTGGCCTTCTGGGTGGAATCTGTCTTGGCGTCTTAGTTGTGTCTACAATTTATTTTATATTAATATATTAATATTTATATTATATCAACAACCAATGACCAAGAAGCAGCTGGAAGTGAAGTGTATTCGAACAGTCCATAAACTGTTGGGGAAACTGAGGCACGCGTCCTGTACTGTGACAGTGGGCCGCGAGGGAGTGCAGCGGAGGCAGCTGGCCTGATTACAGGACCAAATACGCATAGTGACAGGAATGCTACCACACATGCTCCGAAGCATCTCCCTAGTCTGGAACCCGTCCTTCCCTTCCATACAGTATTCCCTTCGAAAGTAGCTTTTAGGTCCAAATTTGCACTGTTAAATTAGGGACACAAATTGGGCACTGGACCCGGTCTGCAAGTGGAAATGGAAATTGTGTTTGTCTGGCTGAACTGACGGGGAAGAGTACCCTTTTCTGTCCTAAAGTGCAGCTGTTTACATTTGAAAACAGTGTTTACCTGAAAATTATTTAGGTGATCAATTGGAGAGACTGGCTCTTAGAGGAACTCACAGGAGACAGTACTGCACCTGGAGAAGCTACAGCAACAGAAGGGTTTTTTCCGGAGCCTTGCGTCCATCTAGTTGTGCATGTGTCTACACCTAAATTTGTCTCCCACTGATACAAACGCCAACCTAGTAACACCACCTCCCAGAGCACTATTGAGCCAGGATCCATGTACTGAGGTTGACGCAGCACCAGGGCTGGCTCAGGCTTTTTTGCCGTCCCAAGCAGCGAAGGGGGGGAGGGAAGAAAAGCCATGATCAGCGGCACTTCGGCGGCAGCTCAACGGTGAGGGACTGAGGGACCCACCGCCGAATTGGCACCGAAGACCCGGACGTGCCTCCCCTTCCCATTGGCCGCCCCAAGCACCTGCTTCGTTCGCTGGTGCCTGGAGCCGGCCCTGCTCAGCATGAATGTAGACACTGTATTACCTATGTCAACTCTAATAGTAATCCAGCAGCTGTCCCACAATGCCTGGCTGACTGCTTTGGTCACAATTGTGAATTCCGCTGCCCAGGGGTCACGGAGACCGGAAGTCCCTCCCCCCTTTAAAACCCTGCACATTTTTGAAATGCCTTTTCTTGGTTGTCCATCTTGGCAAGAACATCTAGAGCTCTCCATTGTTGTGTGCAACTTCTTGGCTGACCCTACCAGCTACACACTCCATATACATTCTGTAGCCTGATCTTAGATTATGTATTAATTATATTGATTACTTAAGAATCCCCAGTTATCACTTTGAGGGTTGACAGGTTCTTGCCCCAAGATCAGGCCCAGTATTATTTAAATTATTATATAGTTGGGAACCCTGATGTGCACAGTTGCAACACTCACAATATAGGAACTCTTTTATATTTACAAATATAGTTTATGCATACATTTAGCACAGTCACAAACACCCCAACTTAGTAAGATAGATAGAGCTACTACAGAATGTACATTTACACACACATATACTCACACCATCTCCTGTAGAACCACCTCAAATGTTAGCTATCATCTTCCTCATCACTATCACCGTCCCCATCATCACCAGTGGCCATCATCCTGGCACCTCCCAAGGACTACATCTCTCTCTCCTACCGCTCCTAGGCTGGGATGCCACTTTTGTAATATGTTACGCTGACGTCGTTGTGTTCGATGCATATTCAGTAGGAGAGTTTTCCCTTCTCCTTATCTATAGTTCCTCACTTCATTAATGTTGGAGTGTCTTTTTTTCTATAGGTGAGTATATCAATGATCTCAATTTATTATATACGTTCATTCGTTACCTTGGCCCTTTAGTGGTTAGGCATCACATTTGTTATTTCTGTCCTAACTGGTTTTTTTTGGTTCTTTCCAAATTTCAACTTGTGATGTACCTGATAAGTTTAAAAGGGCATGAACTTAGGAAAGCCCCTATACCAACCTGCTTTAACACATCCTTTATGTTAAAGGTCGCAGTCATACATAGACCTTACACTTCAGCTCCATTTATCTAGGTGAAAGATCCCAAACATATGTATGCTAACTTTGCCTTAGCTCACCATACAAGATGTGGCCTGCAGGTCCCTTGTGTTACAGCCAAAATATCCCCCAATATAAACCTATTGTAATAAAATAAATAATCAAACCTATAAGAAACTTATAAGAAAAGATATATACACCGCTACCTCAATATAACGCCACCCGATATAACACGAATTTGGATATAACGCGGTAAAGCAGTGCTCCGGGGGGCGGGGCTGCGCACTCCGGAGGATCAAAGCAAGTTCAATATAATACGGTTTCACCTATAACGCGGTAAGATTTTTTGGCTCCCGAGGACAGCATTATATCGAGGTAGAGGTGTATATATAGGCAAGAAAACAGGCTAGCCTTAAAGGTATCTCATGTATCTGTTATGTACTTAAGTTCGTTGCCAGGACACTTCTGTGGTTGAATTATTTACTTGTGGTCAGAACTTCCCCTTAAACTCTATTTTCAGCTCCCCAAATACTTGGCGTTTTTCCGTTGGGCCGTTTATCTGTTCAAAGATTACCGGTCTTAAACCTTATGCTAACTTGCTGACGCTAATGTCTTACAGGATACAGGCCTGTAGGTTTCTTGCATTACTGCTGAATATAAGGCAAAGCAGAATATAAGGCAAAGCAGTGAATATAATAAAGGCACGCTAGCCCACTGGGCTACAGTAGCAGTGAATATCATAAAGCAAACCAGCCCACTGGCTACAAACTCCAGCCTGGAGTACACAGGAGGTGCTGGATCCATAGGCGCCGACTCCGTGGGTGCTCCGGGACAGGAACACCCACGGGGAAAAACTGGTGGGTGCTCTGCACCCACAGGCAGCTCCCCGACCCACTCCCCGGCCCCAGCTCACCTCTGCCTCCTCCCCCAAGTGTGCCGCCGCGTTCTGCTTCTCCCCCCTCTCAGCGCTTGTGCCGTGAAACAGCTTACGCACAGCAAGTGCTGGGAGGAGAGGGAATGCGGCGCGCTCGGGGAAGAGGCGGGGCCGGGGCGGGGATTTGGGGAGGGGTCTAACAGGGGCAGAGAGGGGGCGGAGTCAGGGCGGGGCCTGGAGGGCGCGAGCACCCACCAGCGCAAAGGAAAGTTGGCGCCTGTGGCTGGATCTCCTGGGCTTGTGGGGAGAAGAGGCTGTGCAGGCACAGCTACGGACCAGCCACAGAATTGTGGAAATCTATGAGCAGCTTGCAGGGGGGATGTAGGAGAAGGGGGTACGACAGGGACCAGCAACAGTGCCACATGAAAGTAAAGCAGCTGCGGCAGGCCTATCAGAAGGAGGCCAACAGTCAATCTGGTGCCAAGCCACTGAGCTGCCACTTTTACAAAGAGCTGCAGGCCATGCTTGGCAGAGCCCTCCCCACTGCCCCCCACAGCACCAGGGATACCTCTGAGGAGCTCAAGTCACAGGTCTCCAGCGTGAACAGCGAGGACGAGGAGAAGGAAGAGCACAAGGATGGGGGACATGCAACTATGCTGCGAGCCAGGACCTCCGTCTCCACCCCAGCGGTATCTTTTCCCCCTTTGCTTCACAGATATTATGCAGGACACAGCAGGGAGCTGTAACCTTTGGGATATTTTTCTCCCTGAGATCCAATCTTGTGAGTAAACAATGCCGGCGGCCCTTCCAGCTACTAAAAGCACATTCACCTGTCATTCTGCACCTGCTGAGCTGGTAGCTGAATTTTCTCTTGGTGCTGTCAAGGTGGCCTGGGTATGGCTTCATGGTTGTTTGCCAGAGAAGCAAGGGCTCGGCTGGGTCCCCCAGGATCACTACTGGCATTTCAACATTACCAATGGTATTCTGCCAATCAGGAAAGAAAATCCCCGCTTGTAGCTTTCTGAACAGTCCTGCGGTCTTAAAGTGTGAGCATCACGCATTTTCCCTGACCAGCCAACACTGATGTCAAGTGAAGCATCGCCGGTGATCCACCTATGCTTGCATAACCATAGCAAAACAACCCCTTCTGTTGATGTATTCTGTGGCAAGGTGTTCTAGAGCCAAAATAGCGATATGCATGCCATCTATTGCTCCACCATTCCTGCAAATCCATCCACTACGTCCTGCACATTGCGGACAGTCACAGTCCTGCATAGCAGTAGACGATTAATGGGCCTGAACACTTGCATGACAACAGCCCCCATTGTGGATCTTCCATCTCCAAAATGATTTCCCACGGACCGATAGCAATCCGGCATTCCAAGTTTCCAAAGTGCAATCCCACTAGCCACCCCACTGTCAGTGCAGCTCTCATTCTGCATGTCCCTGCACTAAAGGGCTGAGGGCTCAGCACACAGATTCAGGCATGTGGCCTTGCACCACTGCTCGTCATACCAAGCCTGCATTACAATGCCATCCCATCAGGCAGTGCTCGTTTCTCAGGTCCAGGAGCGGCACTCCACCATCTGCTGCTGCTCTGGGAATGCCAACAACCAGCTTGAATTGGTTCTCGCTGTCTCCCACAGAAATCTGTGCTTCAGGAAATCGTTATGTTCCTCACAGCTCTTCTTGTGGCTCTACGAATACCAGAGGATCGTGCGTCCTGTGCTTGCAATGCTCGTGGTAATAGCACAGAGCTGTGCAGGATCCATGCTTCTGTCACAGATGGTGGACAGCAAAGAGGGCTGCGCACGTTTGTGGGATTTTCAAAATAGGGGCCAACATTATGGAATAGGGATAGCATTATGGGATGAAGAAAGTTGCATGATGGGAACTTGACCCCACAGCCCCAGTCACCCCTACGTGGCTCATTAATGCCCCACCATGTATTGCCAAAACTTCCCAAAAGACAGTGCACTGGAAGCGGGCGAGTTGCACACTGGGATACCTACCCATGGTGCACTGCACTTTGCATCAACACAAGTACTTCTGGTGACGACACGCGGCGCCAACACAAGGAGCCAAGTATGCATGTGCACAAGCGATAGACTAAAGTACAGTGGCTTTATGCTGATGTTCATGTGTGGTGCGTGACTAGGTATTCTGCTCCCTTAGATGGCACAAAATATTTCTTCTCCTTTCTCTTCAGAGTGGGAGCACAGGTGGCTTGAGTATGCCAGACTGTCCGGGCGGTTCTACGATGGACTCCTAACTGGGAGACCAAAATGTCCAGTAGCTTGTGAAGGTTATCCTGTACTTCAGGGTCATCTGGAGTGTATCAGTGATCCTCCTCAGGAGATCCTGGAACTGCCTCTAGTCATCAGGTGGTGATGGCAAGGCCAGCATGACCACTTTGTCTGGAGACAAGGATAATAACCACACCAGTATGGGCCGTTCCATCTGATCTGGTTCTCCTCCTCCCACCATTTGGTCTTGGATGGGTTGAGGGTTTTCCCTGCATGAAGAAGGTTCCCTTGATTCCCACTGGCATCTGACGGATTTGGGGTTATGCAATGTACAGATTCCATGGACCCTAGTAAGGCCAAGTGAGAGGAATTGTAGAGAAATTGGGATGGTCCCCGTGGAGGAAAGTACCACTGGTTCCACGCTGTGCAGTCCGTCCTATGCGAATGAGACACTGCCAATAATACCCTGGATTCTTTGTCTGGGCTAGTCCCTTGTCTAAATGGGGATGATGATGCCAACCTCAACTCACTTTTCCATATGAAGAATTTTTGCAGCACTTGCCACAGGGACGTTGCGCCATCCCCAAGAGAAGGAGCGCGAGAGAAGGTGAGAGACTCCATTTGGGAGGCAAGGTGTTCCACTGGATCAAGAACGGAAGAAAAGGTGGCTTCAGGAGACACTCTTTTTTAAAACGTAGGGCACACTACAAAAAAAGTTCCACCCCCCCTAACCTAGGGCCTGGTCTACACACGAAAGTGTGATCTCAGTTAAACTAACGCTTCACTTAGTTAGTGCAGCTATGGTTTTATTTTTTTTAAGATCTTTATTATTCGTTTATAGCAAGTGTTTCATTCTTAGAGCACCTTCTCATGAGGCAACGTCTTTTTAAAGTAGAAAAAAGGGTGTGGGAATAGGCACTTTGGGAGGCTCTTTTAAAAAAAAAATCAGTAAAGACACACTTTGCATTATGGGAGAGCTGGAATTTTTAATTGCATGCATGGAGCACAAAGTTGACGGGTTCAAAGAGATAAACCTACGTAATGATGAATGGTCTTTTTGTTCTGTTTTTGTACAGCACCTCGCCTAATGGGGTCTTGTTCCATCACTGGGGCTCTTAAGTGCTACCACAACACAAATAATGGTGTTAGAAAAACACTCCTGTCTCTCACATTCCCTTACTGGGCATGCTTTACTACTGATCTGAGGTGAAATTACCTATGTTTAGAGACTTTATCATTCTTAAACCCCCTTCAATAGGCACGGAACAGGCCCAGGAAAGCCTCCATAAATCCTCTGTGATGGACTGCGGTGGCTATGCACAGGATTCAGGAGGGAAGCAGCTGCAAGGGGCTGATCTGTAGTCTACAACCTGCCTATAGGTTACTGGGATGGAGAAGGGTTGGAATTCCTTCCCTGTGCCCCATTTAGTCCCCCACATACCCAATTACATAGACCTGCTGAGTAAAACCCCTGTTTTAACAACAGCTTCCAAGTAATGAGAAAATGATAGAAATGTTTTCAAGTTTATTTTCAGACATTTCATTTTTTAAATGTTGAGTTGTAAAATGAATACATTTTTTTCTCAATATCCAGTCTTCTTCCCTGCCCCCCCCCTTCCCTCCCCACTTGATTACCTCTTGACTCCACACACAGACTAACGGCCTATCCAGTAGCTTTTAAGGCACAGCTGTGGAAAATATTTCACTGTCATTGAGCTAAATAGCCTCCTGAACTGACTCTGCAAATTAGCCTCTGGGTATATCACATGGGCGGGCTGCTGGTTGCCTGTGTGTGCTTCCTTGTTCTCTAGGAGTTCACTGTACAGTGACTGTCTTTTGCACATCTATTTCTTGGCAAATAAGATCAGTATAATTTTTTTCATTAAATCTAATCCATCATCTAAATCACTAGTTCCATCGTTATCCTAGCGCACAGCTTCTGGCATCAATTCTGTTATTAAAATATTCCCAGCCTCCTCCCTACAAATAAACACAGCATGAATTTTTGAACATACAATGAGATTCATTAAGGATAATACCATCACTATGAACTGATCAGCTACAGAGCTCCATTTGAACTTCCCAATCGGCACTATCAACAAAAAGCCGTGGGGGAAAGGGAACAGTAGCATTCAGCCCTGTTTTTATGTAGGGGATTGTCACATGCCTGGCAAATCACCATAATCTAAAAAAGATATCATTACATTATTTAGATTATAGCATCTTCAGGGCAGGGACCATCCTTTTGATCTGTGTCTGTACAGCGCCTATAGTAATGATTCATAACTGGGGCTCTTAGGGGCTACTTTAGGCCCCCACGTCCTTGAATGGAAGGCTGAAATCGTGGCCCAACTGAAGACAAGGAGACTTTTGCCACTGAGCTCAGCGGGGCAAGGATTTCACCCCCAAAGTCATGACCACCATCCTTCTTGCCAAAAGTGACTGATCGCAGCTCTTTTTCACTCCGTTCATTTTTAATCAGCCAGCACAGCTCCTTTACCGAGCATGCTCCCCGTTCTCTGTAGCTGACTGCCCAGGAATAAGAGACCAGGATCAAGACCTGAACGTGAATTTCTCCCACCTGGCAATGCGTGAGAAGCTGGCATTATGTGTGAACACTGTCTATATCTATACATTCTATTTGACGAACTCTTTTGTATGAGTAACTCAACAGCTGCAGAATTGTCATGATATTGTTATAAGAAATTGGATTTTTCAAAAGTACCAAGAAAGAAACATTTTCATTTTAGTGGGGGGGGGGGGGGGAAGGCCACCTTATGAAATATTCATGAACTGGAAATAATCAAATCAATGTCCAATTACAGTTTTAAAACAATACAGTATTGCAAGGAAAAACATGTGATTATTAATTTTAATAGGAGACTGCAGAAGCAATATTACCCCAGTGCAGAAGGCCTGTGTAAGGCATTATAAGCCATGTAAGCCCTTTCATGGTGCCTTTGCATTATGAATTTCATCTCATGTTAATATCATCTGACAGGGGGAAAAAAATCAAATAAAATTGTATATAACCATCAATGGTTTGTCTTCGTTCTCCTATAATCTATGAAAAATTTAATCTTTTCAAAGTAATCTTGATGTATTTAGGGGATTGCTAGTCCTCTCTTTACAATCACAATACCTAAAAAGACCTGGATTAGCAAATACATTTTTATTTAAACTATTTCCCCTTGTGCTCCTTTTAGAGGCAGTTCTTTTTTCACTTTAGCACTAAAAGATAAAATGACGATATATAACAGAATCTAAAAGAGGAACATTACAAAACCTCTCAAAATCACAGGTTTTGTTTTAAAGAGAAAACACTGGTTATTTTTATTATTTTAAATATATTACTTAACCCCTTAGAATATTAGCATTTCGTAAATGGACAGTGAATTTTTTTTTATTCGTCTACCAAGGTGTTCTTAGCGCACCAAAGACTGCCAACTCTTCTCTGAATCAAATACAAGATTCTAGTCCTTACCTTTAAGGCTCTTTGCAATTTATTGATCCCTGAGTTTCATTGTGTTGCCCCTCCCTCTCTCCAGCCTCCGCACTGTATCTGTGCCAGACTCCATAGCCATTTTGCTTCTCCAAGAAGCACCTTTGCATTTCTTCTATGCATAGAATGCAATCTCCAAAACTGTCCAAAAACCACTAACCCATCTCTCCTATAAACTGAAGCCCCTTTCTAGTGTGATGTCCACAGGCCAACCGATAATGGCTAGGTAGATGGCTAGTAACGACTTCTGATATTTATGTTATTTAAATCTTAGGAGCTCCCGTCATGGACCAGGACCCACTTGTGCTAGGGATTGTTAAAAAAATTAAAACAACAAACAGAACAGACCGACCATCCATCCCTGCTCCAAAGGGCTTATTATGTTAGTAAACCTATACTTTTTTTATATAAATTTGTAGACATCTAGCTGTGCACAGAGCTAGCCTATGTAAACGCAGTTTGAGAGGGAGTTTGCAAGAGGGACTCGTCATATAACTGCTATGGTCAGGAAGGGCCGCATCACCAGGCCCACAGTGCTCCTGTCTTCTCCACCTGCACCTCTATTCAGACAGAGAGCCTGACCGGGTTTGCAGAGACTGTGGCCTGCATTTCCCACTCTCAGAAAGCCAGGCTGGGGGGACCGGCCAGTGTGAGAGGTGTCGGCTGGTGGAATCTCTCAGGAAGCAGGTGGGAGAGCGACAGGAGGAGGTGGCTAGGCTGAAGAGCATCTGTGCCCATGAGGAATTCATTGAGAATATTCATATGGAGAAACCCCAGGCTAAGGAATCTCTCCAGCTTGAGAGGACGGGGGAGGAGGATATGGCTCTGTCACAGGGAGGACACTGGCTGCCGGTTACTTCTGGCAGCAGGTAGTGCTCCACCCCTACTCCCAACCCACCCACCATAGTGATGAAGAACCATTATGCTGCCCTGGCAACGAGCGATGAAGAAACACCCCCAAAGCTAGAAGAGGAGAAGCCATGTACCCCCAAGGCTGGGAGGATCACAACCACCACTCCCAGGAGGAACTGTAGGGTAGTGGTGGTTAGTGACGCTCTCCTGAGGGGGACGGAGGCACCCATCTGTCGGCCTGACATGGCTTCCTGGGAGGTATGCCACCTGCCAGGGGCCCATATCCGAAACGTTACAGAGGGATTGTCGAGAATGATCCGGCCCTCTGACTACTACCTCATGCTATTCATCCATATGGGCACTAATGACACTGCAGAAGTGACTACAGAGCTCTGGGAGTAAGGGCGAAGGAGCTGGGGGCGCAGATGTTGTTCTCTTCAATCCTTCCGGTCAAGGGTAGGGATTCCAGGAGAGACAGATGCATCCTGGAGGTGAATGCCTGGCTGCGAGGATGGTGTTGCCAGGAGGGTTTTAGCTTACTTGACCATGGGATGTTGTTCCAGGAAGAAGGACTGCTAAGCAGAGATGGGGTCCACCTATCGAGGAAGGGGAAGGGCATATTTAGAGACAGGCTTGCTAACCTCGTGAGGACACCTTTAAACTAAGTTCGAAGGGGGCAGAAGACAAAATTCCACAGGTAACTCAAAAACATGGAGACCTGGGAGAAGGGTCGGAATCTGGGGGGAGATGGACTGTTATAGCAGGGATAAGAGACAGACAAGAGAGAACATGGAGGGAAATCAAATCAATATCTTAGATGTCTGTATACTAATGCAAGAAATATGGGGAATAAGCAGGAAAAATTTGAAATGCTAGTTAATAAAACACAACTAAAGTTGGCATCACAGTACACATGACCGCAATATTGGTATAGAAGGGTACAGCTTGCTCAGGAAGGACAGACAAGGAAAAAAGGGAGGAGATGTTGCCTTATATATTAATAATGTATACACTTGGACTGAGGTTGAGATGGAAATAGGAGACAGACCTGTTGAAAGTCTCTAGGTAAGGATGAAAGGGGTAAAAAAACAAGGGTCCTGGTAGGGTCTACTACAGACCACATAATCAGGAAGGAGAGGTGGATGAGGGTTGTTGTTTTTTAAAACACAGCTAACAAAATCATCCAAAGCACAGGACTTGGTGGTGATGGGGGACTTCAACTACTCAGACATATGTAGGGAAAATACTACATCAGGGCACAGATTATCCAATGAGTTCTTGGAATGTATTGGAGAAATTTTTTTATTTCAGAAGGTGGAGAAAGCTACAAGGGGAGAGACTATTTACATTTGATTTTGACAAATAGGGAGGAACTGGTTCAGAATTTGAAAGTGGAAGGCAGTGCAGGTGAAAGTGATCATGAAATGGTGGAGTTCATGATTCTAAGGAATGGTAGGAGGGAAAACAGCACAATAAAGATAATGGATTTCAAGAAGGCAGACTTTAGCAAACTCCGGGACTTAGTAGGTAAGATTACATGGGAAGCAAGTCTAAGGGGAAAAACACTTCAAGAGAGTTGGCAGTTTTTCAAACAGACATTATTAAGCGCACAAGTCCAAACTATCCCACTACATAGGAAAGTTTGGCAAGAGACTACCCTGGTTTAACCAAGAGATCTTCAATGATCTGAAACTCAAAAAAGAGAGTCCTAGGTCAAATTATAAAGGATGAATATAAACAAATGGCACAAGTATGTACCCCCCCAAAAAATTAGAAAGGCCAAAGCACAAAATGAGATTAAATTAGCTAGAGACATAAAGGGTAACAAGAAAAAATTCTACAAATACATTAGAAGCAAGAGGAAGACCAAGGACAGGGTAGGTCCATTACTCAATGAGGGGGAAAAAACAACAGAAAATGTGGAAATGGTAGAAGTGCTACATGATTTTTTTGTTTCAGTTTTCACTGAAAAGGTTAGTAGCGATTGGACATCTAATGCAGTGAATGCCAGTGAAAATTAGGTAGGATCAGAGGCTAAAATAGGGAAAGAACAAGTTAAAATTAACTTATACAAGTTAGATGTCTTCAAATCACCAGGGCCTAATGAAACACATTCTAGAATGCTCAATGAGCTGGCTGAGGAGATATCTGAGCCATTCGCGATTATCTTCAAATAGCCATGGAAGATGGGAGAGATTCCAGAGGACTGGAAAGGAAATAAGGACAACCCGGGGAATTACAGACCAGTCAGCTTAACTTCAGTACACGGAAAAATAATGGAGCAAATAATTAAGCAATCAATTTGCAAACACCAAGAAGATAATAAGGTGATAAGTAACATTCAGCATGGAGCGTCAAGAACAAATTGTGTCAAATGAACCTAATAACTTTTTTTGACAGGGTAAGAAGCCTTGTGAATGGGGGGAAGCTGTAGATGTGGTATATCTTGACTTTAGTAAGGCTTTTGATACTGTCTCGTATGACCTTCTCATAAACAAACCAGGGAAATCCAACCTAGATGGAGCTAATATAAGGTGGGTGCATAACTGGTTGGAAAACCATTCCCAGAGAGTAGTTATCAGTGGTTCACAGTCAAGCCGGAAGGACATATCGAGTGGGGTCCCCCAGGGATCAGTTCTCGGTCTAGTTCTGTTCAATATCTTTATCAGTGATTTAGATAATGGCATAGAGAGTACACTTATAAAGTTTGCGGACAGTACCAAGCTGGGAGGGCTTGCCAGTGCTTTGGAGGATAGGATTAAAATTCAAAATGATCTGAACAAACTGGAGAAATGGTGTGAAGTAAATAGGATGAAATTCAGTAAGGACAAATGCAAAGTACTCTACTTAGGAAGGAACAACCAGTTGCACACATACAAAATGGGAACTGACTGCTTAGGAAGGAGTACTGCAGAAAGGGATCTGGGGGTCATAGTGGATCACAAGCTAAATATGAGGCAACAGTGTATCACTGTTGCAAAAAAAGCAAACATCATTCTGGGATGTTTTAGCAGGACTGTTGTAAGCAAGACATGAGACGTAATTCTTCCGCTCTACGCCATGCTGATTAGACCTCAACTGGAGTATTGTGTCCAGTTCTGGGCACCACATTTCAGGAAAGATGTGGACAAATTGGAGAAAGTCCAGAGAAGAGCAACAAAAATGATTAAAGATTTAGAAAACATGAGCTATGAGGGAAGATTGAAGAAAATTGGGTTTGTTTAGTCTGGAAAAGAAAAGACTGAGAGGGGACATGATAACAGTTTTCAAGTACATAAAAGGTTGTTACAAGGAGGAGGGAGAAAATAATTTTTCCTTAACCTCTGATGATAGGACAAGAAGCAATGGGCTTAAATTGCGGCAAGGGCGGTTTAGGTTGAACATTAGGAAAAACTTCCTAACTGTCAGAGTGGTTAAGCACTGGAATAAATCGCCTAGGGAGGTGGTGGAATCTCCATCATTGGAGATTTTTAAGAGCAGGTTAGACAAACATCTGTCAGGGATGGTCTAGATAATACTTAGTCCTGCCTTGAGTGCAGGGGACTGGACTAGATGACTTCTCGAAGTCCCTTCCAGTCCCACGATTCTATGATTCTTATCACTATTGCCCTCATCTCCTTCCCCTGCTCTTTCTAAATGGCTATCTTATCATACCTTCTTGAACCTTTTTCTTAGGCTCCAGTCCTGTAAAGACTCAGACACATGCTTAAATTTACAAACAGTTAGTCCAGAACAGATCCAGTGTCTAAAGTTAAGCATACTTCTGAGTCTTCATATGATTGGGGCTTTAGATTGCAAACTGTTCAGGAAAGAGGCCATCGTTTACTCTGTATTTATATGGTGCTTTGCCCAATGGGACCCTGTTCCTGATACACATTCCTATGCACTACCATAAACACAAATAATTATTTTTCCATATTTATGAAGGAGAGGGGAAATGCACAATGTGGTGTGGTACAAAGTTTTTTTTAGTATAAATTTGGGATGTCCTGGATAACTCACAAGTGGCAAAGCATGAGTAAGAAGCCATTCCAAGTGAATGCCAAGAAATGTTTTAGGGCTTTTATTTTTTAATTTTTAATTTTTTAAGTTTTTGACACTAAATGTTATCACCCACCACTTGAAAAGCCAGGTGCCAGGTCCAGGCCTCAGAGGAAAGAAAACCTCCACTAAAAGTTACCTAAAATAGCTTTCCTACGTCACAGGTTTAAGATCTCATATCTCAGGATCTCCCAAGGCCGTAAATAAAAACTGAGCATCCTACTGAAAAGCCACGTCGCATTATTTACAATCATATAAAGCTCCTGCTCTTGCCCAGATTGGTTACAAACTACTGGACTGTCAACCTGCTTGTGTCCCACATGTAAATAACACACATCCTGTACCTCAGACCAGTGTAAAAACTGCAGGGTCTAAACAGTTTGATTCTATCCAATGTCACTCAAATTGAGTTCCACAAGCATACACACTGTTATATAGATCTGCAGCATCCAGACAGTTAATAGTCTCATAAACATAATCGGATCTCCTCATATTTACATAATTCTTCAAACTTCATTGAGGTAGAAATGCTTTCAGGAAAAAGTCAACACCCTCACCAAGCAAATATTTGCAAATTAAAACTGGTTTCACTTCTCCCATATTACAATTTGCTGCTTAGTAGGAATCATAAAAAGTAAAGCATCAAGAAAATGGAACTCAGCTGACACTTGTACCCATTCCAAAAACAGCCCCAAAAATAACTATTATAAACATTTCATAGCTCTACTATTAGGCTTTAATATCTCACATCTCTGGTTCTACGGAAACTCAGGAAAGAACTCTCTCCTTTCCCCACAGATGTCTCATTCAAAAGGGGACTTTTATTCTATGACATGGAAGTACCCCAGGAGAGAGAGCGAGAGCGCGCACAACAGTATGTAAAGTCACCTCAGAGGTAATTGGTTTAAAATTTTAATGTCCTACAGATGGAACATAGGGTGACAAGTTATTATAAAATTAGATTCTTGGATATAGTGCACATCTAATGATTGAGGTGAGTGGGACAGGGGAGGGGAAGGTTATTGCTCTATATTTGAAAGGGTGAATCCCTCCTTCAGTAGAAGAGTAGACAAAGGAAATCAAGAACTGTATTCCAATGGAGAAATTACCCACCTGACCAAAAGGATCTCTGGAACAGCGGCATAGAACACGGGTAGTATTTATTGGCGCTCCTGCCTGTTCAGTGTAAGTGAAATTCACCCCAGTGCGGAGATTGCTGGGGAGGTGCATAGGGGAGTAGTGAAGGAATACTGACCCCTAGTCTACAGAGCAGACAGAGCCTACCTCAGCCCAATCTTTGAAGTAACTTTCATGGGCCCTTATACCACCTTCTCCCTCCCTCCCCCAATTCCCTTCCCAGGGGAGAAGAGTGGAAATCCACACAGCCACAGGTCCCTCAGCCCCACTCCCTGTCCAGATTTGTCCACACCGCGCCCTTCTGTCATGCTGCTGGACCCCTCTATCCAGCCCTAACCCTCCACGATACAAAGGAATACACCAGCTCTACCATAAGGGGCCCTGCCCTCTTGGCCACAGAGCAGGGTGCTGGATTTGCCCTTTAACATAGGGCTGAAATGGTGCAGAGCAGAGGGCCTTATGCAGGCCCGCCGCTCTGAGCAAATTTCATGTCCCATGCACATGCAGGAGCACCAGTGAGACAGCAGACATATATGGTACAAAATCGGTTCTCACCTTCCCCTCCAGAGTATCCCAGCAGACAGTGCTGCGGCACTTAAAGAGTAAAAATCCTAAACTATCAACTTCAAAGCTGGGATGGGCAGAAATATGTGGCAGGAAAAGCCCACAAAGAGATGCCCATCTCATTGCATGCTCCCCCTCTGCCTCCGAAGAGTACAGCGGTCCCACCATTCCAAGCTGGGCAGGGTTGGAGATAGTGGTGTTATCAGTAACAGGCCATTTTCCATGGCATTCTCCCTGACTAACCAGTGGACTTATTTACAGGGTGCCAACACGGAGCTCAGCCCTGCGTAAGATCAAAAGGAAGGAAGAAACCCCGTTTGTAGGAGCCTCAACTCTAAATTCTCTAGTAGGTAGGTACCGCAGCTCATGGAAGCAAAGAGTGGCACAGGGCCTTCATATGCACAGAATGCAGTCAACCATATTAGCTTCCTATTTTTTAATTGCCAGTTAGTACTGACATGCAATTATATACAGACATTTATTATTTTATATTGTGCCAGAAAGCACTGCAGGCACTTTGCAGATAAAGAAGACAAGTCACCATGACCCGTTCGAAGTAGTTTGTTTTCAACATCACTTATTCTAATGCTTGTGGATGGCATATCTAGAGACTTGTATGTATGCATACACCTCTACCTCAATATAACCTGACCCGATAAAACACGAATTCGGATATAATGCAGTAAAGCAGCGCTCCGGAGGGGCAGGGCTGTACACTCTGGCGGATCAAAGCAAGTTCAATATAACGCAGTTTCACCTATAACGCGGTAAGATTTTTTGGCTCCCGAGGACAGCTTTATATCGAGGTAGAGGTGTATTAGGAAATAAGCCAAACTGTTAAGATGAAAGTACCCTGCACAGATATGTTCCATTCTTTTCAGCTCTTGTTGTCCGGATGTTCTGCCACGGAACTTATCAATAGATTGGAAGGTGCATTTTCATGGTAGACACCAAATTGTGAAGAATATTTAAAAGAACAGCGCGCGCACACACACACACACACTTACACACAATCACCAAGAAGTTAAAGCAAGTTAGCCGGCATTCCTTTGGCCTACTTGAAGAACTTTATGACTAACAGGAAAACCTAGGCACCAGATTATTTTAACTCCCATGAAAGACAGAAAAGTACATATAGGATCAAAACAAAACAAAACCCCAAAACCCTAAGTCAATGGCTAAAATGGAACCTAAGGAAATTACCCAAAAGCTAATTTCCTCCATTTTCTCCTTTTACGATATCTTAATGATAGAAGCCCCCCCCCCCCCCATCGGTGTAGAGTAAAAGACACACTGAAGGCAAATGGAACTGTGAAAAATCTTAAAATAGGTCTTTCATGGCATGCCACATTCTTTACTGTACCAAACTAAAACAATGTTACATCATATTTACTTTTAGCATTTTAAGTGTAGACAAGCCCTTAGATAGAGACAGCGGTTACAAATTGTCAGCAAAAGCAAGAGAAAAGAATTTACCCATGATGGAAACTATGTTAACCATCATAATGGTGGCAACTAATTGCAATGGGTCATTTCAGAGGCATACTAACCTCACAGCAGCTTCCACAGGCAGTGTACTTCACACAGGAAAATTGGGTGAAATCCTGGCCCCACTGAAGTTGATGATAAAATTCCCATTGATATCAATAGGGCCAGGATTTTCACCCCTTGCCTGCAGAGCAGAGGGTTATGAAATTGTTGTTTCACCCTGTGACTGAGTGCAGGAAGCAAATGGGTGCGCCTGCACTCTGATCACTCAGATGTTAATTAGTTCCCCTGGAGGAAGCTGACATGGGTGATTAGACAACCAGGCTGGCCGGCTGGATGGGATAAGAAGCCAACTACCCCATCAGACCAAGGCTGATAAAGAGTCAGGAAGGAAGTCCCAAGAGGGGAGAGAGGAGGATTAGGACTAGTTAAGCCCAATAACACAAAGGCCTCAATGGAGGGAGATGTCTGTTCCCCTCAGGTCTTAGGGGAGAGGGCCAAAAAGCACTGTTGGTGCTGTAACTAGATTGTTGCTCAAGGGGTTGTTGTGGAAATGGTGGAGAGAATTTAAAATAAAAGAATAGGGTGAAGGCACAACCACTGGAGTCTGTGCAGTTTCTGCAGGGAAGAAGGCAGGAGAGAAGCCACGCCCTGTGACACACTTTTTTAAAAGGGGCAGGGCATGCCCCTGAATTTGCTGCCAGCTCTGCTGAACTAAGCAGCATATGGGATGGGGGAAGGAGAAAGGGTTGAGCCACCAGCCTACTTTGGAGGAAGTAACAACTGCTATTAGAACACACTGGAGAAGTCATGGAGAAGGAACCTCCATTTACCTTCTCTGCGCATTCTGGCATATCCACCTTAACCCATCGAAACCTGGGCACAACTTTGCTCTTCACAGCTCCCAGCACTTCCACACACAGGCAGATACAACCTTCGCTGTAATGTTTATTAGTGTTGCACTGTGTGCTCCAGCTAACTCAGTGTAAAGAATATGTGGAATTTGTGGTTAACACTCAGAAAAAATATTGTAGGATGTAAGGAAAATGTTCCATGTTTAGGGGCCTGAGGGAGCTCATCTTACCAAGGCTAACATCCCATTAATTTCCAAGTAAGACGTGAAGGATTAGGGCCTTAATCTTAAGCAATATGGCTCCACTCCTGATTATAAAACCAGTAATAAAGGAGAGAGGTAACCAGTCTCTTGACACTGAGTTGCCATGCAACCAATTACATAAGTAATGTCATTTTACAAAAAAAGACTGAAAGCAACAGTGCATTCAGAAATGCTAAGTGCAATTTAAAATGGCCATGACCTGAACGCTTACTCACCTGAGTTATAGGATCCAGCCCATTTATCCTGGGGGGAGGGAAAAATGTGCAACAAATTGCATTTCCTACCACAAACTCTCATAACCACCACACTGAACAAAGTAGTGCAAGGTCCTATTCTAAATCAGCACCTTTCTCCAGATCGGAAAAAAAAAATGGAAAAATTAACTTGACATGTTGAAACTTGCACTGATCCTGACCCACTGTTTTTTTGTTGCCACTTACTGTTTTGTTTAATGTCTGATTATTTTTCTTTCCTTTTTTCATACCAGCTTGCTAAGCAACAAACAGAACTTTCTCAGTTTGTCAAGTTGTACAATGAGGCAATTATAGTCAGCACACTAGCTCATAACATACATAATAACAAATGGACTGTTCAACCAATAAACAAGAAATATAATTGCTGCAGGAGATCTATCATCACACCAGAGCAACATTTCTTAGTCTGTGATGCTCGGACTCCTTGCCTTTCATATTTAGAGATGTAATGAAAATCTTGTGCGTGAGAGAAAATAGAGGTAGAAAATATTCACAAATAAAAGGCCCATCCCTACTCTGATTATTTGCATTACAGAAGGCTCCAGTGGAGATCAGGGACCCATTGTGCTTTGTACTGTATAAACACATAAGAGATAGCCATTTCCTCAAAGAGTTTACAAGGTCACAGGCAAAGGAAACATAGGCACCAAGATGTGACCTTGAAATGCCCATGGTCAGTGGCAGAGCTAGAACCCAGCAGACTTAAGTTATGTCCCTAGGCTACTGTCCTGTCCACTTGAGCACATTGCCTCATACAGCCCTTCTTCTCATGTTCTCAGTGGATTTGCTCAGGGGGGGCTGAGGGTTGTGAGGTGGTGCCCAAAGTGTGCTAACAACAACAGCTAAACTCGCTTGTATTCACATCTATTTGTGTTAGCTCCACAAACACACCAAAATAAAATATTGCCAGTACATTAGCAGAAATACCACTATCACCACTAATTGCAGAGACAATGCATTCAGCCTACACACAGAATCTTGACTCAAGACCTCTCCCTAATCTCATATAGTTTTGCCAACAACCTCAGTTGTCCATTCCCAACTAAAACGTAAAGGGACAAGGAGGAAGGAGGATGAAATAAAATACAGAAGATGGATAACTTAAAAAAAAAACGAATTTATTTAGGGCCATATTAGAAGCCCATTAAAGTCAATAGGAAGACGACTCCCATTGATTTCAGTGGGCTTTAGAGCAGATCCTTAGATAATAATCCTTCTTATCTATTATTTATATGGGGCAGATCCTCAACTGGTATAAACTGTCATGGCTCCACTGAAGTCCATGTACCCAGCTGCAGATCTGCCCCATTTACTCCGATCCTGCTCCACTGAAGACAATGGGAGTTCTGTCATTCACTTCAGTGAGAGCAGGATCAGGCCCTAAATCGGGTTGATAGCTAAATTTACACAACTGACAATAGCCTGAAAAAATATATAATCTCAGAAAAAAAAATGAGCTCATGAAAAATAACCCTTCTGGGATTATCAATTAAGATATTTTAGCTTTCAAATTTAAAATAAATGGAAAAATATGTCATAGGAACCTCTGTAGGTATTCAATTATTATATTTTTATTGTATCGAGACCCATAATTGCACCTGGAAGGGAGGAAAAACTGGATCACATTGTCCCCGTTGGTCTAAAAGCAGAATTACCATCAGGAGACATACCTGACTCATTGGCTCAGTGAATAGCATTGAGACCTGTATCAGCGGGCTTCATATGGAAAAAAATAATAATTAGGGCAGTCAGAAAAATTACACAATGGCTAATTATTGTATGCAGTGTTGTTGGAGCTGTGTCGGTCACAGGATCTTAGAGAGACAAGGTGGGTGAGGTAATATCTTTATTGGACCAACTTCTGTTGGTGAGAGAGAAAAGCTTTTGAGCTACACAGAGCTCTTCTTCAGGTGTGGGAAAGGTACTAAGATATAGCCTACTATTGTAAATACGATAATAGGTTCTATAATAGAATACCATCTTTAATCTTTGGGACAGATAAAGCTATCTTTCAACAATGCCAAATATTTAAAACTTGCAGTTGTTAGAAAATTACTGCTATTTATATTCATTACTATGATGCGCATGTACAATATGAATATAATTTATAGAAACCATAATTCTTGCATGCAATCCTGCCTACATTCATTTTACCAGAGTACTTTTAATTTGACAAATATGGTTATGTGCAGCCAGCTAACTATATCTGAAGCAATGTAAATTTCTGTCATTTACTCCAATCTTTATAAAGATCACTTTTCTTCCACTTCAAATTAGAAAAACCCATCTCCCTCCAGAAGATTAATATACCATATGTGTTCATCTCTTCAAACACAACCCATACGAAACATCTCACGCAAAAAAAGGTAGGCATTTTTCAAAATGTCTTTTTTTTCCCTTTTTCGAAGTCTCTGAAAAAGATGCCCAGGTGATATATCCAGATAGCTAAGCCGAACTGACATGGTGCAGCAAATATTTTGTTTACCAGCAAGATTTGTAATTCAATTTGAGTACATTTGCAAATGTTAGCTTTTGGCCCTCCTAATAATTTCTGAAACAGCGCACTAGATGCACAGTAACCGAGTGTATATTAGGATAATCAGTTCCAGGAGTAAAGCATTCCATCCCGTCTTTTGTTGATTTTTATCCTCAAAATTTACCAAAAGAAAAAGCCTTTTTCAAGCAATGCCAGTCTTCTGTATCAAAGGAAATTTGTCTGATTATGTAAGTGAGAAAATGCAATACTAATTTAATTTCAAGATATATTTTGAAATATTTGTTCTGATATATAATGTTTTCAGGAGCTCTGGACAGTGGTTTAAAAATGTTTCAGTCATTCAAAACTGTGAATTCATAATCTCTTTTCAGAGAAACCAATGTACCTATAACAAGGCAGATAAAAGATCAAACAGAAAAACAGAATTTGAGATTCATTTTTAAAAATTCAGTGGTTTTGGCCACAGATCTTACAAGTTTCTACAGCTCTGGAGCTTAAAATTTGTTGTCTGATGAATCTAGAGTCAACAACTGAGCATTTGACTCTTGATTTTGGAAATAACCCCTGAATACAGTAATGCTAGTTAGTAGTCCAGAGCAAGGAAGTCTCAGCACCAATAAAGAGACTGTAACCAACCCATACTACAGTACCTTGCACTGACCCTGATATCAAAGGAGAATGGGGTCAACTAACTGTACAGCTTGGCCTATACCAGAAAAATGTACTCTTACCATTGTTCCCTGCAATCCAGCTGTAACACATCTCGCATACATGCACACAAGTGCTCCAAATTGTTTACCACCCTGCTAGATACCATTGATGTGGACAAAGCGACAAAATGAGGACAGGCACATGCACGGAATTAAGTGGCAGGCTGCAACTTTTATTAAACTTTTAGCACAAAGGAGGGGCGTTACCTGTCCATCACCCATACTCTCCTATACCAGGCAGTTAATTGGTTCCAGTGCAGGGGTTACAGGGCTCGTTCCCATATAACTTGTAACTGGCGCCAGGGTTACAGGGCTCCTTACCATATAGCCCATAATGCAGGTTAGGCTCTCCTCAGCCTACCTCCCTCCCCCGCCCCAGGACTCAGCTCTCTCTCAGTCCTAGCACCCTTCCCCCTCAAGGAGGACAGAGGGTGCAGCAGGGTGGGGACCTCAGCCCACGAGAGCCACAAGGTCTGACTTCAGCCTGCAAAGGCCACAAGTTCTCACCTTATCCCATGAGCTCAAGGCCCATCACCAAAATCCCAGGCCTTTTACCTCTGGGAACTGTCCATTTTACTCTCTTAACCGCACTGGAAACTGGCCCCAAGTTGCAACAAGTAAGCAACAGCACCCAGTACGTTAATTAGGTACCATGTGAGTTCCTACTTGGTTCCCTGTGGCTCGCAAGCGCTGCAAGGAAGGCAAAAACTTCCCTGGTCTTCTGTCAATTGGCCCATGGGAGAAAAAATTCCTTCCTGATCCCCAAACAGGCAATTGGCTAGATCCGCAGCATCTGTCAGGCTGGGTTCCCATTCCTAGTTGGGTGGCTAGTAGAACGGCGCCAAAAGAGGCTCCACATGGTCCCTGTACTGGGCTAAATCCTGGAAGCTGGGAAACGCTGTCCAATCAGCTGTCCCTCTCCCCAGCTGGCCAATGGGTGCCAGAGAGTCCTATGGGAGGAGCTACCTAGTGTCCCCTTAGCAAGTGCCTCCCTCCCTTGTTGTTTGGACTGTTCCCCTTTCACTGCCGGCCCCATGAATGTCCCCCACCCATTGATGCAGGTGGGTGGCATTTTGGAGTGAGTTTATGCTTCAGCGGGGCTTAATATCAATTGAAACTGAACCCATTTCAGCCTCAATCCCTCCACGAAAGAGTGGGAAAAGAGGATGTTCACCTGAAGGATTGACATTTCTTTTAGTAGGGGAAGAGGCCATGGAATGCAAAACAAAAAACAACGCCCCAACGTTTCCTCCAAACATCCAGGGGCGTTGTTTTTTGTTTTTGCATTCCATGGCCTCTTCCCCTACTAAAAGAAATGTCACACTATCATCCCACCTCCAGTTTTATAAAGTCATCAATCCCCATGATATCCAAGCACCTTACTGGCACTAGAGCAAAAAAACCCACAAAAATCCAGAAACCACAAAGGATTGGCACCGTCATTCTCTGCCTCCGGTTGTAGGCAGGAAAGAGAAGTCCTACCTTTTGCAAGGTCTACACAGAGGCATTTGTTAGATGAAACCACATGTAAACTATTTTCTAGCTTGCCTCATGGAGAAGCCCATCTCACTTCCCAGTACTTACGAATTGGGTTCGGTCCCTTCCTCGCTCTCTAGTTTTGTAGCTCTCCCTCTCACATCACGGTAATACTCGCAACAGAGAGACACTGTGAAAATTCTACATAGACCTGAATATTATTATAAAAGATTACTTTGCACATTTATGGTGTATGTGTTATTAGGATAGAGGATGTCGCTGCTACACTGACTTTCCTTTTCAGTCGAGATCGCCTTGTTCTCAGACACTATTCTACCATGTCCTTTCTACATATGTATTTACTCTTCTTCCGCCATGCATCCACACATATGATCAAGTACAAAGCGGCATAATGATAGATCATCTCAACTTCAGTGCGGTCACCAACAGAATATGGGTATGCAAGCCCCCCATCAAAATTCATTACTAGCATGTATACTCAAGAAAAAGGGACTAAAGAACCTGTAAACAGGCACCGTACCATCCTCAACTTTTTTCTACAGACAAACTATGTGTTCCTTATGTCTGCAATATCATCTGATCATTCCACTGGGTCATATGTTGTAAGTATAAGAAAAAGAAGCTTTGATGTCGCTTGCAACACTAGAGTATTTATGGGGTTTTTTGAATAGGTTATTATTCTAAATGCCTTTAACCAAAAAAAAAGTCTCTTCAGCAAAGAACCCAACTGTAGTAAAAGCATCCTTTAAAATTCTCACTAAAATGGGTAAGCAGTAACAAATGGATACCATGGTCTGCTTAACTATCTTGAACTCATTAAACGAAAGTGTATTGAAGGTGCTTTTAAAATTAACTAAGTCTAAAAAAAAAAAAAAACTTGTTTGAGATCCCAATTCATTAAGAGAATACATGTAGAAAGTGGGTGAGAGGGCAGGTTGGGGGTGGTGTTCTTTTTTCCCTTTTTCTGTAAATGACAAAATTTAATGTTATTAAATTAATATTTTTTGTTTTGTTTAGATTTCATTGTTGTTTGAGGGGGGGTTGGGGTTTTTTTGGCATTGTAAGAGAACGTGAGGTGATTTCAAAGTTATTAAAACATTCCAGTGGATCATTTGTGGTACAAGTGATTAGCATAATTGGGGGCATACTTTATGCTGAGCTTTGCAAAACTTTCATTTCCCAAATGGGATAAATATGAAGTGGTTTTATAATACCAATAATGATCATTTCCTATGGGAAACTGCCAATTATAAGTTGGAGAAACAAGCTATACCAGATGTACATTTAGAAAGTGAACACACCTAACATATAGTTAAAACAATTAAAAACTACACTTCAAATATCAGTAAAAGTTTTCATTTTCATAAAGGTAAACTGCACATTTTAGTTTAACGGCATCATTGTTGGGTCATTCATTCCCAATAATAAATATCTGATGAGTGTTTAAATATGGTATTTATGCTGAATGTTCACCTTTCACTGGCAGTAAAGAACACCTGTGGGAATCTGATTTAATGTTTAAACACTTGACTCAAGTTCACATCATATATACTCGCTAACGTTGACTATCAGCAACAGTAAACAGCTACAGGGAAAAAAAAAAACCCTTGTGTGTTCTGGAAACCAGTGATTTAAAAAAAAAAAAAAGGCAACAAAAATCAACCAGGAGGATCAGCAATAAAATGTCACATGTTATGCTGTTCTATTTTGTAATACTGATTTCCAGTCATTCTGCTGAGGTCACCAGTGCAACAGATAGAGTAAGGACTACCACCCCCCTGACTACCACCACCACAACTGGATAGCCAGTTCACGCTAGTTTGTGAGACTTCTTTCCCAGGGTCAATAACTAACATGCATCCTTGGGAGGGGAAGGAAGAGACAGGAAGATGGGGCTCCTCAGATATACACCTGGAGATGATTTCTCTACACGCCAATCTCACTCTTCCCATGCAGGACCACAGCAGCATCCCCCTGATCCCAGATATCAGCAGGTTTAGGGATCTACCAGGAATGACCAGGCCAGGAGAAGGGGGCTGGTGACAAGCACATCCGCCCTCCAGCCCTGCATTGTCCTGAGGCTATATTACCTTTCCTACTCAGTCTCCTCCCCACGTTTAATCAGGGTTCTGGGTGCAGGGGCCCTGTTGAGGGACAGAGACACAGCAGATATCAGAAAGACAGTGTCTCTATGCAGATGGCCCTGGCCTCCTGAAGATTCCCATCCAGATCCAAGTATACCCTAGAGCAGGGGTAGGCAACCTATGGCACGCATGACAAAGGCAGCACGCAAGCTGATTTTCAGTGGGCACTCACACTGCCCGGGTCCTGGCCACCGGTCCGGGGGGCTCTGCATTTTAATTTAATTTTAAATGAAGCTTCTTAAACATTTTAAAAACCCTATTTACTTTACATAGAACAATAGTTTAGTTATATATGATAGACTATAGAAAGAGACCTTCTAAAAACATTAAAATGTATGACTGGCACGCGAAACCTTAAATCAGAGTGAATAAATGAAGACTCGGCACAGCACTTCTGAAAGGTTGCCGACCCCTGGTCTAGAGGATCCACTGCTTTAACTGGAGACAACTCCAGGCCCTATTCAGCGGGGAGACCAGCCTGATGGAGTCTCCATGACAGGATGTTTGTGATGGATTTCCTCCTTGAGAGACCATTTCCCATTGGTTTTAGAATGGGAGGGTGTGATCCAGCCCGCAGCGAGTGTCCATTCCATACAGTATCACCACAGCTACACTGCCTCACATTTAAAGGGTGTTTTCTGTAGTATTCACTCTGCTCGTTACTGATGCTTTAGCCTTCATAAGTTTTAATAAACATGGTTAGGGCCTGATTCCCATTTACACTAAAGCCAATTTGCATCACCTCAGCAATATAAAAGGATCCTCAAAGTGGGAGAAGCATATAATTTGCTCCCACTTTAAGACCTCGTTATGGTTCCAAAGTGATGTAAAATGGTCTTAGTGCAATTGAGAATCAGGTCCGTTAGCTTTTATGACCTTGCCAATATACTCCATGGTGATACGTCTACAGTCAATAGACGAGCAAAACTGCTCATTTGTTAGAATTCAACAGTTCAAGCAAAAGCCAGCTCTTAATTTTTAACATTTTAGCAGAGTAAAAAATTCGCTTAGGTCACTGATTATTTATCTACATAATTTACAAAGAGGAAAAATATTATTCCAAAATGTCTGTGCAATAAATTGCCTAAAAAAGATATGGAAAAAAAATGCTCACTGAGGATAAATCAATGAAGAAAAAAAGATCATTAAGGGTCAGAGTTACAAAGGTATTTAGGTACCTAGGCAACTTTTGAAAATCCCATTAGGCACCTACCTGCATCTTTAGGAGTCTAAATACCTTTAAAAAACTGGCCCTAAGAGCCTCATCCTGTATTCCTCATGCACCCCAAACTCCCAAGGAGTTAAATCAAGGATTACAGGATTGTATTTAGAAAGGAATGGCATAGGTGTTCAGGATGCTCACTTGGAACTCAAGAAACCCAGGTTCCACTCCCAGTTTTGCCACCATACTTCCCACGTGATAAGCAATATTGTGTCCACACTTCAAAAAAGATGATGAAAAATTCAAAGAGGTTCAGACCCAAGCTACCAGAATGATTTCAGGTCTGGAAAATCTGCCTTATAGGGTGAGATTTAAGCACAATCTATTTAGTTTATCCAAGACAAGGTTAAGTGACCAGATTGTGGTCTACAAGTACTTACATGGGGATGAGATTTCTGATTCATCCAGGGTGGTGGTGGGGGGGAAACTAATGAGATCAACTAGTTGGAAGCTGAAGCTAGGCAAATGCACTAGAAATATGATGCAAATGTTTAAACAGTGAGAGTAACTATTGGAACAACTGACATAATGGACCTGGAAAATTCTCCACTTGCAGTCTTTAAATCAAGACTGGATAGTCTTGCTAAAAGATATACAGTAGCTCAGCCAAACGTTATATGCTTGATGCAGAAATTCCTGGATACGGTTCTTTGGCCTGTGTTACGCAGGAGGTCAGACTCGATGATAAAAATGGTCCCTTCACCTTGCATGTGACCATCAGGCATTGCATGTACAGAAACTGGGCATGTGCTTTTGATAATTCGGGGGCCTTGTTTACTGAGATGAGTGAAGCATTCCTTTCCTGCAACAAAAGGTGTTTGTTCTGCTGCTCAGTTCATATATATATAAAGACTCATTGCATAACAAATTTAAAAGGGTCAAATTCTTCCAAATCTATGATATTTGGAAAGAGTATTTTGCATTTTTGAAAAGCAGCCCAGGCAACCCCTCGGCATGTTAATTATCTGATAACCCAGGCAGCAATTCCAAAACCATTTTTCCAACTGCCAGTTCAGAATGCAAAAAAACCTCATTGTCATCTTGTTTATAATATGGGCTTCCAAAGCCTGGGGCTCATCAAACAGTGAAAAGATGCACTTACATAACGTAGAATAGTTTCACTTCCCCTCCCCCTTTTCATTTAAATGTTTAACAAAAATTCTGAATTTTGAAAAACAAATAATTAAAAGTGTCAAAAATATAAGCACATCTGAAAAGCGGAATTTGCATGTATTTTTAAGCAATACTCAGCATTCCATACATTTTGCCTGTTTAACACAATGTAACCAGATAGCCGCCTCCCCACTCCATGTACTCGAACAAGCCAGTCTTGGCAAAGGAACATTTGTACACTGTGTTTCAGACCCAATAGCTCAATATTTGCTTCTAAGATCTGGCAGTTGCTTCTTTTTGGGAGTCGCCTCCTCCTTTTTTGGCTTACACAACCTGTTGGGTTTAGAAAATTTACACGTAATCGATCTGAGGGGTTGTACACAAACAGAAAAGAGGAAACTATAATAATCATAGTCAAAGTTTTGCATGGCAATTCACTTCGCCACATAGATATTTACATAGCCAGTAAAGAGAAATTCTTATGCTGAGCAACACTCACGGGCTCTGATTCCAATTTTCACAGGCGTTGCAATCAAGGAGGATTTGTTTAGGTAAACAGTTGCCAACAAGGCAGGCTCCATAACTAAACACATGCCCAGTTTTCTAATCTAGGAGTCCTGTTAAATGGAGCCACAACAGCAGATAAAGTGGGAATCTCTTGGGGAAAAAAACAAGGGTTCTCTCCAGAAATGGGCAAACCACAAAAGATTTGCGGTTAGGGACTTAGGTGCTTAAATGCCACTTGAGGGCCTACGTCCAAAATTTAGGCACCACTTGCATTCACAAAGCCACTGTTCAGCTGCTGCCTAACCCCAAAGGCATCTGAAGTCTCTAGGTGCCAACATTTTCACTAGTAAAGTTTCCATAGTGCCTAAATTTCTACTACTGGGTATGAGCACAGCCACCTAAGTCCTGAAACCATGAGGCAGTTCAGCCTAACTCATGCGTAAGCCTCTGCAGGATTCACAAACTAGATTCTTCCCCACCTACCACACCTGTGAGCCTGGATCTAGAGCAGTGGTTTTCAAACTTTTTCTGGCAACCCAGTTGAAGAAAATTGTTGATGCCCATGACCCAACGGAGCTGGGAATGAGGGGTTTAAGGTGTGGGAGGGGGCTCTGGGCTGGGGCAGAGGGTTGGGGTGCAGGAGGGGATCAGGGCTCTGGGCTGGGGGTGCAGGCTCTGGGGTGGGGCTGAGCGGTTTGGGGTGCAGGAAGGGGCTCCAGATTTGGGGTGGGGCTTAGGGCTGAGGCAGGGGATTGGGGCGCTGGGTTGGGGCAAGGGCTTACCTCGGGCCGCTCCCGGTCAGCGGCAGTGCAGCGGCAGGCTTCCTAGCTGTCCTGGCACCATGGACCGCGCTGCGCCCTGGAAGCCGCCAGCAGCAGGTCCAGCTCCTACGTGGAGGTCCGCAAGCAGCTCCGCGCGGCTCTCGCCCGCAGGCACCGTCCCACCCAGCTCCCATTGGCCAGGAACCATCCAATGTTAGTGCGGAGCTGGTGCTCGGGGTGGGGGCAGCGCGTGGAGCCCCATGGCCCCACCGCCTAGGAGCCGGACCTGCTGCTGACCACTTCCGGGGCACAGCGCAGTGTCGGAACAGATAGGGACTAGCCTGCCTTAGCCAGGCAGCACCACCAATGGGAATTCTAATTGCCCGGTCGGTGGTGCTGAGCAGAGCTGCCGCGACCCAGTGCCTCACTTCCCCCGACCCAGTACTGGGTCGTGACCCGCAGTTTGAAAACCACTGATCTAGAAATCATGCTCTTAGGCGGCCTCTGAGCACGCCTACTGGAAAGGACCCAGCACAAAACACAGCCAAGGAGAAGTACCCTCTCTCCCCCCATAATCAATAGCCAGGCGGTTAGGGAACTTCACCCACAGTGTAGGAGACCCAGGTTCAAATCCCCCCTCTACTGATATGGAGCAGTGACTTGAACTCAGATCTCCCACCGCTTGAGTAAGTGCCCTAATTACTGGGTATTCCAGGGTGGGGCCCTCTCAATCGCTCTTGTTGAAGCTGTTCCACTTTGTATAAAATTTGGAACTAATGTTAAGCAAACACATTTGGGCTGGAAATCTATTGAGGAACGGCATTTTGTGGAATTTTCTGTAGTGCTTGGTTCCAGACAGGTGGAAATACTGTGCAAAACAACAAAAGAGCAGCTTCTTTTTTTCCCCCCCGTTATCTCAGTCGTTTTCTTTCTAACCTCATATGAAAACAATAAAAGCACAAATCTACAGCTGCCACGCACACGAGGGATGAACGTGGGCCAATTTGAAGAAAAATATCCACTGGGCAAATGATCTGGCAGTTCTCAATGATAGGGCTCAGCATAAGGGTTTAGGAGGGGAGAAGAGGAGAGACAGAAATGAATAAAATATTTTATCCAAACTTAATTGCCTACTGAATGAATTCTTGATTTTTTTTCTTCACGTTTCTTACTTTTTTTCATTTTCTCTCCTATCTCTCACTTTTACATCAGACCTTTCTGTATTTTTCTTTTTCTTTCTTCATTTGCACCTTGTCTCATATCTTCCATCATGTTTTTCTTCCTGCTTAGCCAAATTCTATTACAGTATTTATTCCTCTCTCTCTCTCTCACACACACACACAAACTCTGCCCCCACTGAAATTAGTGGCAAAACTCCCACTGACTTCAACGGCATCATGATTTCACCCACAATCTCAGGTGACCATGAACCCAGCCCTCCACCCCACACATATGGAGAGAATCTCTCAGCCCCCAATTACAAAAACTTCTACCGTGCTAATACGCAGACACGCAAAAATGTTTTCCCTTTCCAGATGTTTCCTTGGGCACTCAGTTCAAGTGCCTGAAGTTCATGCTTGTACCCTGGGCATATATATGGTGCCTAAAATATCACAGTGATGGACACCTTACAAATAAATATAATATAACAGCTATATGCTCATTTCCTGATTTAGACAACATTAGGAAATAACCCACTTGTCAGAGACTACACCGAGGGGAGTGTGTGACATTAATTGTCCCATGTTATACAATGCATGTACATACATTGGATTGTATCCCTCTCCCACAAACCGAACCCTTTATGTGCTACTTGTCTTTGCATATTGTAACCTCTTCAGGGCAGGGACCACGTCTTCATGTGTTTGTACAGAATGGGATTCCAATCCTGGTTTGTGGCTCTGGGCACTACTGCAACATAAATATCAAATAAAATAATCATATGATTTAAATTCTTTACATGACATTTTACAGAACACAATAAATTACCTCTCCTTCTTAAGGACAAAAAATAACTCTGATGGAAAATTATATAAATAATCCATTAACAAAACTGCTGTATAAGAAAACCTTCTCAGCCAAAAACAATAGCTACTTAGCTTCAATTTTTGTTCATATGTACAGGTTGACAGAAGCAGCACGCAAGCGCCCAAGGGCAGGGTTTAAAAGGACATCAACAGCTTTAAAAAAAGATCACACAGCTGGCTCAAAATTTCTTACCTAACTATAGGAACATACAAGATCACTAGAAACACAGGAACTGCCAGACTGGATCAGACCTATGGTCCACCTAGCCCAGGAGCCTGTCTCTGACAATGGCTAGTACAGATACTTCAGAGGAAGGCAGACGCGGGGTAATCTTCCTTGCACATTAGGTCTCATCCTAATTTCTAATAGTTAAAGATGGGCTGAATTCATGAAGCATGACATTTCTTATCCCTACCAAAATATTTGTTATCATTAATTATGATAACTCTGGATAGTCTCAATAGCCATACAAGTCTGCGACATCCTTTCCCCCCACTTCCCCGTTGCTATAGAGTTCACTGACTTATATGAGTGCATCACAGTGTCTGGACTGCATAAATATTTCAATAAAATAAGAATACAACTGTACAGTGGCATTATTTTAGTACATTCGACTCCACCTAAGATGTGCATAAACTGTCTGACAAACAATCTGACAACCCACTAATGACTATTGTCGCAAACCGGAAAGACAGCTTTGTCAGCCCATTTTGCAGACCTCACGGTGATTTTCTCCCTTGGTTAATGGTTCCCACAGTCCCTCCTTCTCCTTCCAAAACATCAGTTCCTGATCTTCCTCCCCACTCACTCTGCAACTTGCTTACCCTTCCCCCCTTTTTTTTCCCCCCCCCCCCCCCCCCCCCCACACACACCTCTCAGCCTTCTCCTTTTCCAATGAGGCTCTGATCATTGGATTTTGTGGTCGTTAAACAAAACATTCTTTTGGAGGAAAAGCATGGGCAGGAACTGCAGGGAGAATGTGAAAAATAGTGTTTCATCAGGTTTTAGGAATAGTTTTTCTTTTCCTTCTCTTTTTTTTTTTCCCCCGTTTGTTTGTTTGACCCTGTTGGCTCCAAGTTTTAATGGCAGAAGAGAAGTTTGAGCACTCTTGACCTAGAAATGTGGTTAAGAATAAGATGATTTTTCTTATGAAAACCTTGTCCATCTGAAGAGCAAAAAGACAGCATACACGCTGCCTCAATAAGCTGTACTCATTGCTCAGGAACAGAGGCTGACTTGTTCGAGGTAAAGAACTCCATTTCCAAAAGCCAGGGACCTCATGCACAACGGATTAGATAGACTGCAGGAGTCAATGGACCTGATTGAAAGAACAATAGAAGGATTCATAGGAAGAATAGATGCTGTAGAGCCATGGGTAACTGAGATGGAAAATGCAGCCCCAGGACAAAATTACTTAATTGCAATGCTTATTAAAGACAATAAGAGGTTATCCAGTACTGTCAGGGATATCGAGACTATACCTAGGGTAAAAAAATTCCACTATTATGCATCTGAGAGTAATGAACTGGGCGATTTGGCAGAGGATGCAGTGGTCTCTAGCCAAGAAATCTTAGTAGCCAATTCTGCTCTCAGATACTTGCCGTCACTTTCATAGTGGGAGTAGTTGCCATGTATCAGATAACAGAATTGGGTCCTTAGCATACAACTGGGGAACAAGTCTCTTAGGGCCAGATCCTGGCCTCAGTTACACCAGCATGGATCCAAAGTAACTACACTGATGGCAATGGAGTTACTCCAGATCCACACTAGTAAAGGGAGTAGAATTTGGCCCACAGTACTTCTGCAATCCTGGCAAAAGGATTACAAAGAGGTAAAAGCTCATCAGACTTGGTTCTCCTCACACTTGAACTGGTTTTACACCAATGTAACTCCATTGATTACAAAGCGGGTTACTCCTGATTTACACCTGTATGAGTGAGTGAAGACCAAGCAATTTGTTTGAAATACCATCAGAGCTTTATGAAGGTGCCTCCAGTCTTATTCCATTGTTCTGAAGGCTTCCAGAATTATCAATGAGTTGGCCTTCCAAAGCGAACAGGTATTTTCATGCCTGTCAAAGCAATGAAAGGACTTGCCTCCACCTAAAAAAACCCCAAAACTGAATCAGGAGACAGTTTTGTACCAAGCATGGCTTCTGGAGTGGGGAGAGAATTACTATTCTTTTAAATTGCCAGAGGACATCATGACATTTACAAAGGGTCTGAAGCATGGGGAAGGAGCAGTTACTTCAGTACTTCAGCAGTTACTAGACAGATAAAATATATATTGAAGCACTTGGAACCATTTCTTTCATATTACTGTATTCAATGAAATTTTGCCAATGCTATCGTGTGGTTGAGATTAGGGCTGTCAAGTGACTAAAAAAATTAATCCCGATTAATTGCACAATAATAGAATACCATTTTTTTCCAATATTTTTAGATGTTTTCACATTTTCAAATATAATGATTTCAATTACAGAGAATACAAAGTGTACAGTGCTCACTTTAAATTTGTTTTATTACAAATATTTGCACTATTAAAAACAAAAGAAATAGTATTTTTCAATTAATCTAATACAAGTTCTGTAGTGCAAGCTCTTTATCATGAAAGTTGAACTTACAAATGGAGAATTATGTAAAAAAACCCTGCATTCAAAAATTAAACAATCTAAAATTTTAGGGCCTGCAAGTCCACTCAGCCCTACTTCTTGTTCAGCCAGTCGCTCAGACAAATAATTTTGTTTACATTTGCAGAAGATAATGCTGCTCACTTCTGGTTTACAATGTCACCTGAAAGTGAGAACAGGTGTTCTCATGGCACTGCTGTAGCCGGCGTCACAAGATATTTATGTGCCAGATGCACTAAAGATTGAGATGTCCCTTCATGTTTCAACCACCATTCCAGGGGACATGCGTCCATGCTGATGATGAGTTCTGCTCAATAACAATCCAAAACAGTGTGGACTGACGTATATTCATGTTCATTCTCTGAGTCAGATGCCACCAGCAGTAGGTTGGTTTTCTGTTTTGGTGGTTCAGGTTCTGTAGTTTCCTCATTGGAGTGCTGCTCTTTTAAGACTTCTGAAAGCATGCTCCACATCGCATCCCTCTCAGATTTTGGAAGGCACTTCAGATTCTTAAACCTTGGGTTGAGTGCTGTAGCTATCTTTAGAAATCTCACATTGGTATCGTCTTTGCGTTTTGTCAAATTTGCAGTGAAAGTGTCCTTAAAATGAACAACATGCGCTGGGTCATCATCCGATACTGCTATAACATGAAATACATGGCAGAAGGTGGGTAAAACAGAGCAGGGGACATACAATTCTCCCCCAAGGAGTTCAATCACAAATTTATTAATGCATTATTTTTTAATGAGCGTCATGGAATGCTAGCCGAAGCATGAAGGGGCATACAAATGTTTAGCATATCTGGCATATAAATACCTTCCAATGCCAGCTACAAAAGTGCCATGCAAATGCCTGTTCTCACTTTCTGGAGACATTGTAAATAAGAAGAGGGCAGCATTATCTCCTGTAAATGTAAACAAACTTGTTTGCCTTAGCGATTGGCTGAACAAGAAGTAGGACTGAGTGGACTTGTAGGCACTGAAGTTTTACATTGTTTGTTTGAGTGCAATTATAGAACAAAATAAATCTACATTTCTAAATTGCATTTTCATGACAAAGAGATTGCACTACAGTACTTGTATTAGGTGAGTTGAAAAATACTAATTCTTTTATCATTTTTACAGTGCAAATATTTGTAATAAAAAATAATATATACTTTGATTTCAATTACAATACAGAATACAATGTCTGTGAAAATGTAGAAAAATATCCAAAATATTTAATAAATGTCAATTGGTATTCTATTGTTTAACACAGTGTGATTAAAATGCGATTAATCAGGATTAATTTTTTAATTGCGATCAATTTCTTTGAGTTAATCACGTGAGTTAACTGCGATTAATCAACAGCCCTAGTTGAGATATCATTTTGCATCCCCTTCTGTTTGAAGAGCGGTTTTGCTGAACTTTTCAGTTGAGAAATATTTGCAGAATTTTTCTTGTTTTTTTTTCAATAAGCTTTATGTCATGTCTTCTCTCAGATCACTCGGATGTATGAAGGAAACAGATTGAGCTTGAATACCTTTAATATTACAGGCCAGTTTTTGGAGGAGCCTTAAGCCATTTTGCAGCCACAATTAACTGCAGATGCAGAATCTTAAACCTAGATGTCTAAGTGCCCGATTTGTGCATAAATTCAAGTACATACATATCGAAACAGTCGCACAATTAATTGCGCCAACAAAAAAAAAAGGAGGCATGTTTTAAAACAAAAGTTAGGCTCTCTCCCTCCGTCTGTGCCTTCATCACAAGAAGTGAAGTTGGAATCCCTAATTTTGCCTTCTCCCCTCTGAAAACAGCCTGCCCTAATTTCTGCCTTCCTGTACAAAGCCTCGTAGGGCCAAATCCTGCCCTGACTTACACCCCACACAACCTCAAGGAAATCAGCTGGCGTTTGGGGCTTAATGAAGTCAGTGAGGTTGTTCTGGTGCCATGTGTAGTTATGTTTTTTCATTATTTTATTCAGAAATGCCAACCCCACGGACTTCCCCCTTCCCCCTTTTGTCCTACCCTCCCCCATACAGGAATGAAAGGAAAACCCCTGATCTACAGAAAAATTCATCTCCAACCGGCTGAGCTCTCCAATTCTGCCACACCTGCTCTATGGAAGGGCAGCCAATCAACACTGCTGCACATGCTAAATGGGATTACTGGTGCGTCTCCATCCCAAACCCCCTTCCTCTCTGTTATGTAAACAAAAGATTGGGGCTGCTCCTGGATTGTGCAGCCCTTAGATCCCAGAACTAGTTCTAACGCAAACCCCCAGGCATCATGGTGCTATATCCCACACTCCACGTGGGTGGAGAACCTCTCTAGCCACGCCGTGGCTCCACATATGACCAGCAAGAAAAAACACTTATTCTCTGGGCCAGTGGGACCTCAGACTCTTTCCCTGCCCTGAGCCCAGGAGGAGAAGGGCAGACATGGACTCCACACCAAGGAGAGAAATTCAAAGCCCACACACCACTCACAGGCATGTCAATGCTACCGCATGTAAATTTATGTACAGTTTTCTCTCCATCGGTATCTATTGGCAGGGATGGTTATCAGAACTGAATCTGAATGTTCTGTATTGAAGGAGACACTGGCCTACAGCATTTCCAAAAGGGAGAGCAGTACGGAAGAACACAAAGGAGTACCAAGGGAACTAACTCATGATGGTCTCTCTTGGTTTTTAGTACCCTATGTTTTTAGTATGTTAGCTACCTGAAAAAACTGCTTCTCTCCCCGTGCAACTCTGAGATTTAGCTGAAGTGTTCCGCTAGTAGGGTGACCAGACAGCAAATGTGAAAAATCGGGATGGGGTGTGGGGTAATGGGAACCTATATAAGAAAAAGACCCAAAAATCGGGACTGTCCCTATATAACTGGGACATCTGGTCACCCTATCCACTAGAGACCCCTAGATTTGAATGCTCCGGGGGAAGAGCCAGAGAATTTTTGGCAGAAGGCCCTTGAACCAAACTCTGCTCTCATTTACTTGGTGTAAATCTAGAAACTCTGGACTTTGCTTTCCCAAAGTCTGTTGACCTTCAGAATGTGGTGTAAAGCTTATACCCAAATTCAGATGTGCCCGAACAGTGGTCTAAGGCCAGGTCTACACTACCACGGTAGTTCGACGGCTGGCAATCGAACTTCCGGGTTCGATTTATCGCGTCTGGTCTGGACGCGATAATTCGAACCAGGAAGTGCTCGCCGTCGACTGCAGTACTCCACCTCAGCGAGAGGAGTACCGCGGAGTCGACGGGGGAGCCTGCCTGCCGCGTGTGGACCGCGTCTGAACCGCGGTAAATTCGAACTAAGGTATGTCGACTTCAGCTACGTTATTCACGTAGCTGAAGTTGCGTACCTTAGATCGAATTGGGGTGTTAGTGTAGACCAGGCCTAAGTTTACACAATCAGAGTAAATGGGTTGAATATGGGTAAAGTGCTAAATACTGCCATCTGCACCAATCTGTGCAAAATGAGTAACTCACACCCAGAGAGAAAAAGAAGGGAGTTTAGCAAGAACAGCAACTTATAGCAGGGTGTAAAAAAATAAAAAATAAATAAAGGCAGCCTCCCCTATCTTATCTTACATCTGCAGTTAGTTGTTTTAACCACAACAGATAAGTAACTTAGCCCAGCAATTATATCACTTCTGAATTCAGTCCTGAGTCTTCAGTGGGAGTTACCACTTACACGTCCCCTACCCCAGGAAAGAACCCGGTTCCCTCTGTCTACTCAGACTTTTGCTGTGAGGGTTGTCGGGGTGTGTTTATGTTAATTGATCATTTCCAAGGAAGAGTCTATTTTTGGTTGACGTAAGTTAATATTTTTGTGTTTAATTGTTTTAGCAAAGTGGACATGTGCCCAGAGGAGAATCACAGTGGGAGCATTTTAATAATTTAAAAACAAACAAAGCAACAACAAGAGCACATTGGGTCAGAGTGCAACAGTCCCCGAAATCACATGGCACAGTGTAGGGGTACACTGGATACCAAAAGGAGCTGAAGCCAGGAGGCAGCGAATGCATTTTAATTTGATGGTTCAGTGTCAGAACCCACACGCTTCTAGAAGAAAAGGATAAATGGACACAAATCAAATATTAGGAATGGCAATATACAAAAACCTGTAGGAGAACACTTCAACCTCCCTGGACACACAATAGCAGATTTAAAGGTAGCTATCCTGCAGCAAACAAACTTCAGGACCAGACTTCAAAGAGAGACTGCTGAGCTTCAGCTCATCTGCAAATTTGACACCATCAGCTCAGGATTAAACAAAGACTGTGAATGGTTATCCAACTACAAAAGCAGTTTCTCCTCCCTTGGTGTTCACACCTCAACTGCTAGAAGAGGGCCTCATCCTCCCTGATTGAACTAACCTCGTTATCTCTAGCCTTACTCACTCTTGCTTGCATATTTATACCTGCCCCTGGAAATTTCCACTACATGCATCCGAAGAAGTGGGTATTCCCCCATGAAAGCTCATGCTCCTATACGTCTGTTAATCTATAAGGTGCCACAGGACTCTTTGCTGCTTTTACAGATCCAGACTAACACGGCTACCCCTTTGATACATGCATAGCTCTGACACTACAAGTTGTTAGGTAGCTATGCCTGTTTACTGAAGACACCATGCTCAACAATTCACATCACTTTTACAATGACTAACCCCAATGACCACAAGTTACAGCTAACGCACTAGATCCAGCTACACCACAGCCATATCATCTGTTCATTTACCGTTTTTCTAACTTTTTGCAAGGAGCCTCTTCAAGCATAAGGGTGCAAGCAAGGTCCCATCCTTCTAGATGTTCACAGAGTCAGAGTTTAAGGCCAGGAGGAACCACCAGATCATGTAGGCTGACCTCCTGTATGTGACAGGTCACTAAATACCACCCAGCCACCCGCACAATGAACCCCCAAACCAGAATTAGCTCAAGGGTATTACAGCCCTGACTTTCTCCTCTAATATTTTCCAAGGCCCACCTCTCCAAATGATCCCACCTCTGCAGAGTTCCCCAGTCCAATCAGAAGCTTTAAATGCCTTTATAGTCTAAGGAACCACCTCAGTATCCATCAGATGCCAGAAGAGCCTCACGGGGTGAAGCTGTTACACATTTCTTAACTGCAGAAACATCAAAAATAAAATATCTCTATTTCACACTCAATCACAAATATTTCACCATTCTTTGCACTGAAATAAGTTCTACATTCAACTCGCATGTGGAGCATCTTCCCCCTGCTTATGCACACTGATATGATCATGGACAGACATCAAAGGGGCCCACTTCAGCCACACGGATCAGTTTATGCGGAGGAGGCAATTCCACCACGTGCGCTGGTATCACGTGACCTGCTGTTACACACAGTTTGGCAACACCTGACAGACTGGTGGTGGTGGTCTGAGTTTTTGGCCTACTCAGCCAGGAACCAGTCGTTGAAGCAGGACAGCCTTGCTCGGAACTGCCTCTGACCGTTATGCCCAGATGGCATACATCTCTTGGATGTTGGGAGCAAATATGGTAAAATCCTGGCTGCTGGTGGGGCACACCAGCAATATTCAAGGCTAGCAGCACAGGTGAGATTTTTCCCTACGTGGAGATAAAATTAACCATCAGGAGTGGCAGGTGCTCACAAGCGCACAGAGGAGGGTTAATGCCCCTTTCCTGTACATTTGACACTTGAATGAGGCCTGGTGGTTGCTTCATGAAGTGGCTTGCTCGGGCCTGGGAATAAGATGGGTCTAGTAAGCCCAGGAAATGTTAGGATGCTATGGATTTGAGAATCAAAAAAGCGGAGGAGGCACTGACAGCCTAGACAATTTGGGGACATCTGTAGCACTTGCCCTCCGCCCCCATTCACCACTGTCAGGACCGGTTGCTTTTAGGAGATATTTTAAGGCTCAGTAAATTTGCAGCCACTTTGCCAAAAAAGCAAATGGTGTGTCCATGCTCATTGAGCTTTATGGTTCTCATTTCCAAACGGCCATTCTTTGCTCTGGAATAAGTTCCATTTTCTACTAACATGAACCACATGGCATAGCCGCATTAAGCTATATTTTGAACTGGAGTCGTCTACAAACACAGTATAAAAAAAATGCTAAAAAGAAGCAAAAAAAGAAAAGACATCTACCTTTGTAAACCAACGATCACTTTGTAGAGGTTTCCATGGTGGAGAAATTGCTGCTTTCCCCTAAAAAGCAAAAAACAAAAGAGATGTTTTTTCAGAAACAAAGATACTACACATGAAAGTTCTCAAAGCTGTAAATTAAATATATAATAGAACATCGTGCCTATTTTAAAAACAGCAAATTCAAAGAACAGTCATCGCTTATACAAATTAAAAAACTAGTCTGCGCTTATCCTAACAAAATACAATAGATTATTCGAAAACATTTCCCCCCCACTGGATGAGACTATGTGCAGTATTGCAGTTTGCATCAAAACATTGTTGATTGGTGTTAATTTTACTTGGAAATTCCCTTATGCAGTGGTTATCAAAACAAAAACAAAATGTGAGCCATAGCCTATGGGTGAGTCTTTGACATGTTGTATCAGTTTTTTCCAAAACATTTAGGCCAGACTGTAACCTTATAATGATGCTCAACAGTGCGTAGCTGTGCTGACCCAGAAGCAGGACAGGAATCATCTGATTTCAACTCCGAGGTTCACAATCCCTGCCTCCCCCTTGCTCTAGGGCAGGATATAAAGTGACTGTGCAGCACAAGCAAATACGCTAGAGGGGGATGGAACTAAGGCTCCATCCGCTCCCACACCTGGCAGACCACTCCCCACCAGGGCCGGCTCCAGGCACCGGCCGAGCAAGCTGGTGCTTGGGGTGGCAGCTTGTAGGAGGCGGCATTCCGCCCAGTGCTAGGGCGGCACGGCCGCTTTTTCTTTTTTTCTTTTTCTTTTTTTTTGTGGTGTTCCGCTCCGGCCGCCCTGTAGGGGGCGGCGGCGCGGAGGACGGGAGCGCCCTGCAGCAAGCCCGGCAAGGCAGCCCGCGTCCTTCCCTCCCAGCCGACCGGAGCAGCGCAGAGCCCTCCCGGCAGGTGGCGAGGTCGCGTGGCAGCGCCCCGCTGAAGCCCTGGCAGCGCTCCTTCTCTCTCTTCCCTCCCCACTCCCTCCTCCTCCCCCCGCTAGCCGGGGCACATCTGCCGTGCAGGGAGTCCCCCTGCACCCTGGCTCCGGCCCCGCCGCTTTTTTTTTTTTTTTGCTTGGGGCAGCCAAAAAGCCAGAGCCGGCCCTGCTCCCCACCCACTTGTGTGGGAAAAGAATTAGCAGCCCATAGGAATGCAGCACAGGACAGTAAAGTGGCTCACTCCACCCCCTTACTCCCTCATACGGGAGAACAGCCAGGCTCCCGACTGAGCCTTCAGTAACTACCGATCACATTTTAATATTTTAACTATCTGCAGTATACCCCACACAGTAGTTTCATTGCTTACTGGGTGAAACTAAGCCCTTGCAATCTCTTGCACAAACTCAGGGTTTAAGCGGTGAGGAGGGATTTGCACAAATCTAGTGAATTTCACCCTATACGAATATTGTAAATTGCTTTTGTTTTGTTGTTAGTTTATAAAAAAAAAAAAAAACAGTCCAACAACAAATGCACCATACTGATTTGCACATCTAAATCATGCACACGCTGGAGAGCTCAAAATACAATGAACACTCATATGGGGGTAATTCCTGGAGTAAGAAGACACGGAAGGAATTAAAGGAATAGGGGTGGGAAGGGGAAAAAGGAAAATCTCTTTTCAAAAAACTGTCTGAATCTGGATTTAGATGAGACCATGATGTTATCTGAAGTGATCTAGGTAAATAACACACAGTTTAGAATCTGCTAAAATATTTATTTCCAGTCATGTTTAAACAGATTAATACAGTTCACTGTAATGACTCCCAATAAATCTGTATTAATAACTCCTAAATAATTGTACAAAGCCTACTTCTTCCTCTCTTTTAATTTAATCTTTTTCTACAAAGCAAAAAAAAATTAAATCACAAAAGTCATTGTAGCCACTTGGCATGTTGTTGGGCCTAATTCTGAGCTGGGGCCTTTCAAAATCTTGAGGAAAAGAAAGTGATATAAAAAAGAAGACCTATGACTGTTTATCATTTATCCTATCCAGTTCTAATAATTGTTTACATTTTTTCACTATTATTACATTTTTAACTATTTAACACCAAAGTGGCCAGATCTGGGAGCGCATGATGACCAGAATCTCCTCGAAATTGCTCTAAGAATGAGGCTGCTGGCTAGTCTATATTTTGCAGGCAGTTGTGACTATTAGACATCTGCCCCCACATTTTTGTTCACTATACATCTTGCTGAAATGAATAACACTGCATTCTAAGTGAATATCACTCATTCGAAACTGCTTAACCATGCACAATAGTGTGGTGGCAGAGGACCCTGGGTTACCTAGTTCAATATCCAGCCAGCAGAGAGTGCCGTAATGCCAAAGGTAAATAGAACGACACCCTAAGTGGCAGAGGTGACCACTCTCAGGAGACGGCCAGAGGCTATGTGACAGCAAGAGCAGCAGCGCGGCTGCGGAGGAAAGTCTGGGCAACCGAAGAGCTGTGACTGGCAGGCTGGGCAGAGATTTACCCTCCGCAGGAGTTCAGCATGGAGGGATCCCAAGGAGACTCTTGCCTTTATACCCCAGGATTGGACTGCCCCTAGAGGCTGAATGAGGGACTGCTGGGTTGACTTTTTGTTGTAACCGTTAAAGCACTGAGCCTGGGGACATCTGCACCTTTTATTTCTGGCAGCTGTAGTAAAAGTAGCCTCTGCTACTCCAAGTGTTTATGGGAAGCCACCAGGGGCTAGAGCATCATGCCCCGACTGCAGGGGGCACTAAGATACAAACGATGCCTTCCCTCCACCAAGCTATGCAACCTTGAGGGAGAACCGCAGCCAGCCACAGTCTCCAGCCATAGGGATAGGAGCAGCTCCAACTCTTTGCCTCAGCTTCGTTCCACACCTGCCTCTCCTACCTTCTGCTCCCCCTCTGTCTCCCTTAGCCCCTTCCCTTCGAGCTGATCCCCGCCTAACTAAACCCACCCTCCCCCCAAAAAATCATGGAACTAACATGCCATTTGCTACCATCACATTGCTCACTCTGCTTGGGAGTTCTACCGCTTCCCCTGCCCTCAATCTGTGTGGTCTATTCAGACTGTAAGCGCCACGACTGTTTCTGTACAGCACCTAGCACAATGGGGCCCCATTCTCGGTTGGCTCTTGCACCACCATAATGCACACAATTAGTGATCATAATAACGTACAGCACCTAGCACACCGGAGTCCTGGTCTTTCACTAGGACTCTAGATTCTACAATAATAATTACATAATCGTGGAGTGCCTACAGTGTTTGCCTCTAGGCTGATGGTACACAGACCACCATGCCAGGTATGCAAGGAGAACTGTACCACAGCACCTCACAGTCATACCCTGCACTTGTGTTGGTTACAATGATTTTAGGCTGCGTTGTTAATAACAGTAAATCACTTGATTGAAGACTACACTGAATTCTCTCCAAGCTGCACCAGAATTGAAACCATTCCAGAAATATAAACTGAGTCTGAGGGGACAACTGTTGAGGGGGTTGGTTGTTCCGTTTTCACTAAATATTGACAATGTGTTCTTCCAGTAAAAGAAAACAAAAGCTTGCTTTACTTAAAAAAAAAATAGATCCAATTTCTCTGCTTACCCAATGCACCTTTATATTGGTCTCACTACTGCACAATCACACACAGAAGACTAACCCAGTTTCTACAGTTGTTTCTAGGGACAAGTGAAATCAGCTCACAGCACAGAATAATTAACTCACTACTCAAAACATGCTGCTGTGGGGAAAACGATGCAAGACATAACAATAATATCTTAATATATAAACAGATCATTCCAACAGTTTGTAAGATACATGATGGATATTTTTATTCTGCATCTAGAGATTCTGGGCCAAATTCAACTCAGTTATACCAGTGTAAATCCAGGGTAAATCCATCAAAGTCACTTGCATTACTCCAGACTTAATGTATATAACAAAGCAGAATTTGTCCCCAAACTCCTAACATCAGTCATTTATAGCCTTTCTGGGGGAAAATTACCTTTGGGTCTGAAATTTCGAATGTTCCATTTCGGCCCTGACTGACATGTTGGAAAGTTTAATGAAAAAAAAATTTTTCAGCTTCTGTTTCTTTGTACAAATAGAAATAAAGTCTATCTTTCACCAGTTTAGTATTTTTCAGAAGCTTGTTTCTGCTCAGAAACTTCAATGGTCTTTTTAGTGAGATGGTAAACTCTTTGGAGCAAGGACTTTGAACCAGATTCAAGACTCAGTTGCACTCATGGAAATGCCGAGTGACCATGGATTTCAGTGGCCGGAACAGCCCACAGCTGCTACTTCAAGTTTATCCTCACACCACCGTTGGTTGTAAAGTCAGTGCAGACATGGACATGACCTAAGTAAGGTTCTCAATTCTCTCATGCCATAAAGAAAAATAAAATACGGAGGGACAAATAAGTTGACCCTATATATCTTGCTACATACCAAGCTCTTCAAAGGTGGTCAGTAACTATGTGTTCCTCATTTTCTAGGCGCCTGACTTGAGACCCTGGGGTCTGCATTGCAGAATTGTTGAGCACTCACAGCTTATAACTGAACTCAATGGGAGCTGTGCTTTGAACACATATAGGGCTACAGACACCTAAATATGCTGTAAAATTATGTGCCAGGCATCTCAGTTTAGGCATTCAGAAATAGTGGAAACTTTTGACCTTAATCTGTCTGTGCCCTCAGCTCCCCATCTGTAAAATGTGGAGTTGTGAAGTTAAATGAATTCATGTTTGTGAAGCACTCAGATACTAGAGTGCTACGGAAAAGCCTATGAGAAAATTCATGTTCTGTCTTAAGAGGACGGCTTGAATACCGTGTACTAAAGGCGGCACCGGGCATAGGAATAGGGATAGGACCGGCAGTATGACCTGATGGTTCTTTTATTTTTGCCTGTGTGATATGGGACATTGCCAGAGCTGATTTTTAGGGTTATATATGGGTATGTGATATCTGCAATCCTTATTAATGTCCTACAGCCATAGATGTTTAGCTTGTCTGTCCACATTATCCCAGAGAAATTCTGGAAAGAATGCCAGGCCAACTGGATTAGATTTGTAGCTTTGAAGACAGAGCACACATTGTGCCTCATTAAATACATTTCTCTCTCAATCTTACACAACACATAGCATTGCATAGCTGAAGTATGAGGATTCCCATCCCTAGATAACCAGTAGCCCATCTAAGGCTCTGGAAGCAAACAGCCAACCATCGCTAGCTGGAAATCATGGCCAGACCCATTCAATTTAAGCCTCCTGACAGCAGCCTATCCATCTCAGCATCTCTGGAGCTTGAATTATGAAGGGCGGCTGACTTAGTGGGCCTTGCAAATGGATCCCATGGCACACTGCAGAACTAATCCCATGATTGCACAGCGTAGCACTGCGCACTGGGCCCAGGATTTGCGGAAAAGCAGGAGGGATTCTTCCGGAAATGGAAAGGCTGGACCCACAGTAGACAGGAAGAGGGAGAGAGAGGGTTACATCCTGGTCACTTAAAGCTACAAATCTAATCCAATTGGCCTGGTATTCTTTCCGGAGTTTCTTTGGGATAATGTGGACAGACAAGCTAAACATCTATGGCTGTAAGACAGGGGTAGGCAACCTATGGCACGCGTGCCGAAGGTGGCACGTGAGCTGATTTTCAGTGGCACTCACACCACCCAGGTCCTGGCCACCAGTCCGGGGGGCTATGCATTTTAATTTAATTTTAAATGAAGCTTCTTAAACATTTTTAAAACCTTATTTACTTTACATACAACAGTTTAGTTCTATATTATAGACTTATAGAAAGAGACCTTCTAAAAACGTTAAAGTGTATTACTGGCACGCGAAACCTTAAATTAGAGTGAATAAATGAAGACTCGGCACACCACTTCTGAAAGGTTGCCGACCCCTGCTGTAGGACATTAATAAGGATTGCAGATATCACATACCCATATATAACCCTAAAAATCAGCTCTGGCAATGTCCCATATTACACAGGCAAAAATAAAAGATCCATCAGGTCATACAGCCAGTCCTTTCCCTATTCCTATACTTGAGTATATAGACGGTCAATGTTCCCAAAACGGCCAAGACAATTTTCACCAGATACACACACTCTTCCTTTACAGTTTCTCTGTTAATGACCTTATGGACCCAAGATACGCTCTGTCTACTCACTGCTAGTTCTTTGATAAAGTGGTGCCAGCTGGTACAAGGCCCGTGGCCAGGAAATCTCCCTCACTAAAACCACGTTAAGTCACCATTCTGCTTCTTACCAACCCTTATTCAAAGGGTACGTCTATACTTACCTCCGGGTCCGGTGGTAAGCAATCGATCTTCTGGGATCGATTTATCGCGTCTTGTCTAGACGCGATAAATCAATCCCGGATCGATCCCGGAAGTGCTCGCCGTCGACGCCGGTACTCCTGCTCCGCGAGAGGAGTACGCGGAGTCGACGGGGGAGCCTGCCTGCCACGTGTGGACCCGCGTTAAGTTCGAACTAAGGTACTTCGACTTCAGCTACGTTATTAACGTAGCTGAAGTTGCGTATCTTAGTTCGAAGTGGGGGGTTAGTGTGGACCAGGCCAAAGACAGACACTGCCAGATTTTGCTTTCAGGGGAGCTTACGGCTTTCACAAAGCTGAGCTCCTCACAGTTTTATATGCAGCTTTGGAGAAACTTCAGTTTCTTCCTGCAATGAAGGGTTACCAGGAACATTGGTCTGTCATCTGTGACACATTCTACACACATATATCAATTACTTCCTCAGGTTCAAAGTCCTGCGCGACTTGAGTCATTTGGAATATTTCAAGTATTAACCCAGAGACTCAGCCATGTCCTCGCCCACACACAAAACCAAAAGGCCTCAGCACAAACCAGACTTATTAGGGCATTGGGCTGGCTACCACTGGTGGCATGAGCTCTGGTTGTCCTCCAAGAAGGTAAGCAAATTGTAGCATCTGACCCAGAAGGAGAAAGACATACACACTTGCGTAACGCCAGACACTTCTTTGTCTCCTGGCCCTCACATCCGAAGAAGTCAAAAACAGAGGGGCACTTAATAGTAGCCAAGTACACAATTTGGCCTGAACCACCTCTGTTACTGGTGATAATGCACCAGGGTTACAGCTATTTGATGATACCCTGTATAAGTTCCAGTGTGGAGTGGTAGGTGACAGCTAGGGGTGTGAAGTTGGAGGAGGTTTTATTTCTGTTTTGGAGCAGGTCAACCTATACTCAATGACAAAAATCTTTCCTGAATCCCCATTTCTGGCTTTCAAACAGCTCCCCAAACTCTCCAAGTTCATCATCATAAGCAAGCTCCCCACAGATCAGGACACATTTGCTCAAAGTGGCGTCAGACCCTGCCAGAAAAACACATGCAAAACCAGCAGACATTTCTCCGCTGCTACAATGATCAGCACCCCCCACAACACACCTGCCAAGATCATGGGTCCTACACATGCCTATGACAACATGTGGAGTACTTTATCCAGGGCACTAAATGCCCCAACAGCAACTATGTGGATGAAACTAGACAATCTCTACACTCTTGAATGAACTCACACAGGAAAATAATAAAAGACAAAAACGCCGCATCACCTGTGGGTGAACACTTTTCACAAAGCCATCACTCTATATCTGACCTATCAGTCCTAATCCCCAAAGGAAACCTGCGAAACACTTTCAACAGACAAGCCTGGGAGCTTAAATTCATAACTTAGCTAGACACTATAAATCATGGACCGAACAGATACACTGGATTTATGGCTTATTACAACAATCTACAACAACCACTAACACGCCCCCCCCCTTTTTTTTTCCTTTTTTTTTTTTTGTCCTGTGACTGCAGATGTGTTAACGGACCACTCCACCTTGAACGGTCCCTTAGAATATGAGCTAACTACCTCTGCTAAACAATCTGTTCCACTTTATATTTAGCTGTGATGCTCAGAATACCTTTCCTAGACCTGAAGAAGAGCTCTGTGTAGCTCAAAAGCTTGTTTCTCTCACCAACAGAAGTTGGTCCAATAAAAGATATTACCTCACCCACCTTGTCTCTCTAATATCCTCAGACCAACACGGTTACAACAACACTGCAGACATTTTTGCTAAGTCATTTTTCAGGGTTGAACTGCGCTTTACTCAATCATCCAGAGTGCTGTGTTTTCATATGCAGACATCAAATTCAGTTTGTTTCACTGTATTCCTTGTATGCAAAAATAAGGCACACCTTTTTAACAGTGAGGGTGAGTAACCATTGGAACAAACTGCCAAGGGAGGTGGTAGATTCTCTATCTCTTGATGTCTTCAAATAGAAAGTGGATGCCTTTCCAGATATGCTTAATCAATTAAGTTAATGGACTCAACACAGGTGTAACTAAGTGAAATGTAATTGCCGGTGATATATAGGAGGTCAGATTAGATAACCTAATAATCTCTTCTAGCCCTAAAAAATCTATGAATCTACGCAACCTTGCATCCCTGTATACAGGATCTGGATCAAGTAATATCACAGTCAGATATTTTCCCACTTAACTGAGTATCAGTCATATGACACAGTGTAGATGACAAATGACATGATGGTTTCACTCTATATGCATCCGAAGAAGTGGGTTGTAGCCCACGAAAGCTTATGCTCTAATAAATTTGTTAGTCTCTAAGGTGCCACAAGTACTCCTGTTCTTTTTATGATGGTTGAAGTTACTCTGCATGACAAGTCCTTTTTTACATTTCCTTGTACAGACTGTAGTTTCTACCTCGGCAGAACCAGTTTAAGAGTGGCTATTCTAAACTGACATTAAAAAGCTGAATGTTGTCTGCTTTTGCCAAAAGGAATACAGTGATAGAATCAATAGAAAACTCCACTTTCATAAACCACCTATGGCTGTACAAAGGACATATGTGCTCAGGCACATTGTGTGAAGTAAGCAAACTGCCTTACCAGTAAAAAAAAAAAAACTGTATAGCCGGTGGGTACTGCCATTTGGACAGCTTGGCACCGATCTTGCAATTAACATAACACATACAGCACGCGCACACACACACACACACACACACGCTTGCTGCACATTTCTCAGAGCAGGATCAGGGTGCATACGATCGATCTGAAAAACAAAAGCTACTCTGGATATCTATACAGAATGGGTTATGGACTGGTTGCATGACACATCCAGATTAGTTCCACAGGAAAAAGGATTTTTAATGGCTCTCCAGATGGGCTAGAATTTTAGGATTATTCTTACTGAAAAGCAGACTGACTGTAATGACAGTGATTGCATCCTTTTTAATGACGTTTATAAGCAAACCATTACTGTCTTATGGATTTTTAATATTTTTCTAAAATAAATGGATTATTTTTATCACTCAAAATGTAATAATTAAAGCAGGCAATAAGTAAGATCCTCTTTTGTGTAAAATAAACAAAACTGCAATGCCACAAACTCTGATCCTAATACACTTTCAACAAACCTCAGAAATACAGGCTAACATTTTATTTCTAAAATTTCCCAAAGACGTATATTCAGACAATTAATGTAAATAAAGGTAAAAATAATGAATAAGATAAAGGATCTTTTGTCTTTAGGCATAAGAACTATAGGAATGCACTCTTCTCTCTACTTTTCCTTATATTCCAGCCATATGTCAAATTACTTTTCTTACACACTGTACTAAAGCTCTACAGATGGGCACCAACTAGTACAAGAGTAAATAAAATATTCTATTTACACTTGCTAAAGCCAAATTTAAAAAAAAAACCATTGATTTTTATAGAGTATCTGTAGTCGTTCTTTAGAACCAAAATTATCCTAAAAAACGCAATTCAAAAATCTATGAAATTAGTCATTGAAAAAAGAAAGTTAGGTAACAATCCAAGGCTTCACTTATGAGCACTACAAACAATCCCAGCTCATTTAAGTGCAAATGCTTTAATTCTGCTTTGGCCAAGGAAATTCAATATTTTTATGAAAAAACTACAACACAGCCAAGAGTGAAGTTAAGGTGACTCATAATGCATTTGAAGCAGACAGTCACTTAGGGACAAATCCAGACCCTAGTGCCCAGCCTGACTGGCCAGGTCAGGTGTTGGGGAGATGTGGACAGGCTAGGCACTAGGGTAAGTGATAGGATAGGAAGGGAAAGAATCCTCCCTCGAGGATGCACAGCCATTCTGCATAGGGCTACTTCAGCCAACTGGCCAGCCTTAGTCAGTGGAACCACACCAGATCCATAGCACAAGACTGCTCCTCAGCAACCGAAGTGGGGGCTGGATCCGGCCCTTGCTGTAGGAAGTTTCAGGCACTAAAATAAAGTGCAGTAGCTAGAGTTTCCCGAGAAAACTCTGCACGTACAGGGTAATCTTTATCTTTATCACCGCTCAGGAGTTCTGTTCGGGATGCTCCTGTATTCCAAAGACTGAATGTTCATCTGGGTTCATACTTGGAAATGTAGGCCAGCAGCCATTGTAACGTGGCATGTTCTGATCTAAATTTTCCATTACCCCTACCTTCTATCTAGTACTGACAGTGAAAGAGAAGGATTAAGCAGAATTATTTTTCCCTTTTAATGTTTAATGGGAATACTACATGACATTTATCATTCAGGATACATAGCAGTGTACAGAGTCACATTGAACAGGACACTGGTATGGAATACCTGTGCCTTTCTGTACCCTAATATAATGGGCAGAACACACATGACCATATTAGGCATTTTCATCCAGAGAAGCTTTAATGCTGGTGAACATTTTCAAAGGTATCAGAGAAATTCATTCAGCTTTCACTTTTTTTTAGATTATCTTTGCTAATTCTAAACTGTCGGGCTTCCTCCCTCCTGGCCCCTCTTATCAGATCACACAGTGGTGAATTTATAATAATTTTCATGCCAGCAGAATAGTACAGCACAGAATTATTACTTCACTGGAGGATCCCGGAGGAGCTGGTGAAAGGAAGTTTTATTCAAACAAATATTTTCAACAATGGCAAAGGGAACGCAGTAAAATTTAGTTTAATACATGTGTGTTGTTTCCATTCCCACCCCCCACCCAACCACCCACCCCTGACAACGAAGACTGATTTCATAGGAGTCTGACTCTAAGTGACATTACTTTATAATGTCCATCAGAAGACAGAGCTGCCAGAAATTTTTATTTAAATGGATTCTACACAAAGTTGAAATTAAATAACAACTGGGTTAAACCAAACTAATTTTCTTTTCTTTCCATACAAGTCTACGAGAACATGTCTTTTTCACCCAGAATGTATATCCAGTTCCAAGTAAACACATTTTGCTCTGGTCAGCAGTCTGACATGCAAAAAAGCAATTCCTACCATGAATAAACCACGAAAATGTGTTTCAGAATAATTTTATCGTATTGCTATTTCTGAGCCTGACAGTCATCAACCTGCTAAAAGTGCCATTACTGTGAACTAGCAATATGGAAAGTAATAAACAATATTCCTGTATTACTGCTGGGTTAAAATTCACAGGAAGAATCTTAAAGTATATTAAATATTTAGCATGGTATTTAAATATTAAACAGTAAGCACAACACCTTTTCTTAAAAACTCTGAAGATATTTCTGTGTATGAAATCTTCAGGTCAGGTCTATCCAGCCAGATTTTCTCACTGTCTGCTGATCCCTATAAACGAACAAAGCACGAGCCATCAGTTTAATTTCTTATTTGTTCAGCAAACAGAACTGGGTGTTACACATCTATGCAGCACATCCTCACTGTGCAAACACACTGGGCTTGATCCTGAAGACGTCATTCAAACAAAATTCTTTTTTAAGGTAGCCTGCTCCAGGCAGTTTCCAGCCAATAGCTAGCCCTGGACCTAAGGATACATTTAAAGGAATGCCATCAACTTAAAAATAACATTTCTGGCTGAAATTTGTTCACATGTACTATGGAATCCAATGGCGAGGCAGCTGGTCTGCTCTGACTGCTCCTTATTACTTTTCTGATTGTCTCATTGTTCCCTTTTGCTCCCTCTGTCCATCAGGAGTATATACTTGTTGCCTTATCCTACACTTAAGACTGTAAGATCTTTGAGGCAAGGAGTACCTATGCATATCCAGTGCCTAGCAAAATGGGGCTTTAATTCTTGACTGGGGCTCCTTGGCTTTATAACAATACAAATACATAATGTTTTAAATAGCACAGAACCTTACTGTAGCTGAAAGGGCTTTGAGGGGAAAAATATTTTTTCTAGTTTGTTTACTTTATCTAACTGCATTTTGTGCCTGTCAGTTGTACTGTTTCCCCTGTGTAGTTATTTAATCAGTACCCAGCATTTTTGTGGATCTTTAACACAACACGGAAGAGAAAAAACATTCCTAAAAAGTAGAAAAATGTGACTGTAAAGCAACTAAAATTGGAACGGGGATTCAGTGGCAGGTTCAGTATTGGATGGTATTTTAACTCATTGTTCAGACTTGATTTCAAACTGATGTTGTCCCTTTAAGCATGTGCTGCTGATTCTAACTGTCTCGTTCCTGTTGCCAAACACAGATTGAATGTGCTCCTGAGTTATGTTCCAACTTGAAAGTTTACAAAGGGAATCCTCAGAGCTAGAACTAACACTGCGTGAAGCACTTTTACATTTGTGCCAGAAGCCCAGGGTCACAAAACATTCGACTGCTCCATAAATGCAATATCCCAGACTGTATTTCCCAAGCCCAAAGATACTGTAGCTCTGCAATTACTGGACCATAAGTCAAACCAAAATCGGGTTGGTTTCCTAATGAAGGAAACCTGTAGGGGCCTTTAGTAGCATGTGAAATGTAAGTTCAACTAGTTTAGGCAATGCCTCGTCCCCTAAATTTTGCTGCACTCCTGATGGTTTGCCCAGATGTGGTATTGTTCATATCCCTGAGTTTGTACTATTTTAATTTGCATAGCATAGTCAAGAAAAAGTTGAATAGGATTCCTTTCCTTTTGCTAACATACATGGCCATAAACTCCTGTAACCCATATGGTGCTGAAAAGGAAATCCCAGATACCTCGAATTTCAAGACACCCAATTGTTCTGTTCATGCTGAGAGCTGCTTATCTTTAGAAGTTTCAGCTTGCTGATCTGAACAACATAGGTACTGTTATCCTTTAACTTGCACAGAATATGTGGAATCTGTCCTAAGCTTCAAAGCAATGTATTTACTACCTCTACTGCGATAGTACTTAAAGACCCCCCAAAAAATAAAAAATAAAAATAAAAAGAGCAAGGGCCCTGTTCTTCTAAGTGATGTGTAATAAATAACACAAATATAGTACTTGCCTCAGAGATCTTACAGTTCAGAATATGGAATGAGAATCCTCAAGGATGATTCCAACCTACATAGCATTCCTAAATTCTGATGTTTACATTGTGCCTGTACTTTAGCAAATATTTGTAGATATGCTGCAAGTATGTGCATCCATTTCCTTGGTCACTTCACCTTTAAGAAGACTGCTGTGCATCATATCAGTAAGTCCCTCGGCCCGCGCCCATTCCAGCAGCTCCCATTGGCCTGGAGCAGCGAACCGCGGCCATTGGGAGCCGCGATCGCCTGGACCTGCGGATGGGGCAGGTAAACAAACCGGTCCAACCCGGCAGGGGCTTTCCCTACACAAGCAGCAACCCCAGTTTGAGAAACACTGCTTTAGCAGGAATAATATGAGACATAGACCCAATATGGTGCTGTCAAAAATACAGTACACCGCTTTCAGCAAAACACAAGTTCTGAAGGCAAAATGAAGCATTTCATCTGAACAGACTAAAGATTTCTCTCATCAGGTCTCACAAGCTAAAAAAGGTTTGGCTTGGTCAATTCTTGAGCATGGAGCCCCCAAAGGGAAACAAAAGATGCTGATGATTTCTTCAACAGATGGTACTTTACTTCTGAGCCATTCCTGAACCAATGCCCTGCTAGGGTGTTAGAGTCATTGTGTTGTTTGGAGGCACTTACTTTCAGAGGAGAGGCAAGAAAAACATCCTCGCCTCTTGTCTTCATTACATATCGCATAGCACTTTTTGCAAGAGTCAGGTTGGTTTTCCTTCCTCATGTCTAATTGTGAGGTAGGTAATTAAGTATCCTCTACTTTTTCTATGTATCCTCTATGTTTTCTATTGAATACAGTTCCCTTTTTTCATTCTCTGTCCTACATTCTCGTGCAGTGCTGCTGTGTATCATTAAACAGCTGCTAAGTTATTAGCAGCACTTATTATACAGATATTAAATAGTACGTACATCCAGTAGCCCCGTTCATATGAGGCTGTTAAAGCAATTTACAGTCAAGCATTAACCAAGCCTCATGAAAATCTGATGAGGTAAGTGTCGCTATACTCATTTTACAGATGGAAAGCCTGAGGCACAGAGAGACTTCGTGATTTGTCCAAATTCACACAGGACCATACTGTGGCCTGGCTAGCAGAGCAACATAAACAGAGGTAGCAGTAGGGAAGTAGAGACAGGCTCCACAGATCCACTATGTCCTCACCTCACCCTGGCACAAGTGAGCAAGAGGGGATGGAACAGGGCAGGAAATGGATGGAAACTTGGCACTACCTCCAACATGCCAGGAGGCATTGCTGCACTGGCACATCGGGCAGCATACACTGCCCTGGGTATAAACATGGGTGTGGTTTACTCCCTCCCAGAGCAGCAGATGAACCAGATCACAATGTCCTTCCCTAGACACTCCACGTACAGTGCCATACTCTGCAGCCCATTACACCGGCCTGACTGTTATCTCACAATCTAGTCCAGAATGAGTTAGTAGAAGAGTCCGGAATCGAAAACAAGCCCAAAACGCCTGAAGTTAGAAATCCAAAAAAAACAAAAATAAAAACCCACAGAGGCAGCCAAAATCCATGTGCACTTTTGAAAGCTTGGGGCTAAATGAGGACGTTTGACAGAAGCGCAGATTCAGAAATCCAACCCCCAGCATGATACCAATAAATCTACAACAAAGGGCAGACTCTCATAGAAGTTCCATTCTTCTTAGAGCAGGCATGCTAGTGTGTAAAGTTGTTCATGTCAGGGCCAAATTATGCCCTCAGAATTGGGCTACATACTAGAGCACTGGCTGAGGTTACATGGTTAGCAGAATGTAGAATACGCTAATCGATATTGTTGATCATATAGAGCCAAATTTTACTGTTAAAACTTTATTCATGAAAAAAGTGCTATATACCAATTGGACTTTCAGGTTGCTCAGTTCAGCAAAATATGTTCTGCTTCCTTGATTTAAGTCGTACAATATAAAAAAGCAGTGATTGTATAGGGAGACTTGGTCCACCTTCCAGTTGCCTTTAAGGAATGATTCATTTAAATGATTATTTAAATATTAATTGACAATTGATTTCCTTTCTTTAACATGGGTAATACGCCTCTTAAAAACCAAAGAATCAATTCTTTTCATCCCACTCCACCTGCCTGACAAGTTTGCAAACATCTGGAAAAAAAACAACTGAGCGGGTACATTAGCCATTGGTATTCCAGTTTTATGGATTACAAAAGTTAAACAGTTTTAGAATAGAAATTATCACCATGCAAACTCTTCCTTTTTTGGAATGAACAAGATGTTAAAAGTTTTGTGAATCCTGCTATTATTATGCTTTGCCTAACAAACACCAAAGGCCTACACCTGTTAGCAAAAACGGATCTCTCATATTCAGATAATTTTCGCCCCTTCCTACACTAAGAAATAGGTTCTACAGCTTTTCATCAGAAACTGTGTGAACCAATCCCTTTGTTACCCCCAATTACCGGTTTAAAATATTTGAATTCCTCATGAAGGTTATTTATGGTATTTAAATTTAAATGCTGCTAAGAGGAAGAAGTTATCTTTTTTAAACATCAGACTTTAATAAGAAAATGGAAATAGAAAATAACCCAAAAACTGAGGCTAAAGAAATGCCAAGGTAATTTTGCATGACTCAAAATCTTTATTACATTTTGTTCTATTAAAATGATTTTTGCAAAGAAAACAACCCCATTATGAAGAACAGAGTATTAATGAAAGTTTCTCTGCAAGTGCATATAGAATATTCCCAAACTAAATTAAAATGGGAGAGACAGCCAACTTTTTAAATCTGTATAAAGTAACATTTAAACCAGCAATATCATCCCCTGTGTACCTGTCACTGCTGCCTTCGAATATGAAAAACAATTTTTCCAGATTTCCATTGCCTGTGCCTACAGCACATAGTACTAACTAGAGTCACTGAAGATTAGTCACTAAAATTAATCATTTCAAACTATTAATTGAAAGCTACTAGAGTTTTCTCATGATTTTAGTAAACCAGACAAGCCCACCGATGGTTTCCACATACAAGACATCCCACCAATGAGATACACTGAATATTATGAAAATTACAAATGTTTTATTGTGGGTAGAGGTGGGCTAAATGGGAACAGAAATGAAAATGTAATGGGACTCTAAGATTTCAAGGAACCCCTTGCTACTACTAGGAAAAGCCCAACTAAAGCAAAGAGGCACAAATCAGTGCACATATTCCCTGACAAATTAATTCAAGTGATTTTGATGTTTAAGTGTTACAAAGATCATTTTTAAAAGACCATCATTCCTGCCAGTAACAAGGTTTTGCCTGTTTTTAATGTCATGTAATTCATACAGAGTCAAAACTACTCATACACATTATTTTCCCCAAACATTTGTTTTAAAATACAGCAAGAATTGCCATTTAAAAAATACACGTGCTCACGTGGCAAAGAGCCATGGCAAATGTCAACTTTTATTTTGCCTTGTAGATTCCCATTTTTATAAATGAAGCCCTGCTCTTAACACAACCAACTCTTGTTGCCTGCAGTAGAAATGCTGGTAGGGACCTACCCATAGAAAAAATTGTCACAACAAAGCTCTGAAATCACCATTTACCTGAAAAAGCAGAATAAAAAAAAAAATCCAATCAAGTTCTGAAATCACCACTTATCTCTGAAAGGCAGGGGAAAAAAATCCACGACTAAGTAAACCAACCTGGTGGAATGTCAGCATTGTCAATTAAAAACTCATATTCTGAAGCCGCAGGTCAGGGGAAGGCTAGGCATGCGAAATGGAGAAGCATCAGTGAAATGGAAATCAGTTGTCTAACATGTACACTGCGATAAAAAAACCCTGGCACCAAGTCTCAGAGCCCAAGTCAGCTGACTTGGGCTCGGGCTACGGGTCTAAAAATTGCAGTGTCGATGTTTGGGCTCGGGCTGGAGCCCGGACTCTCAGCCCCTTCACCTCCCCAGGCTGCAGCTCTTTTATCACCGTATAGACTGAAGACCCTCGGCAGCAAGATATAGGACTTCCAAACCTATCTAGACTCCAGCAAGTTACTTTGGAGGCTTCAATTCCTTAGTACAGGCTTCTTCTGTAAAGAAACGCGGCTTCTTCTAAAAGAACTTACCGCTTGTACAAGATGCCAGACTACCAGCAATGCAAACTTAGATCTTCTGCTTTAGCTGCATAGAACATGCAATATGGGCAGCACAATGCAAATTTCCCAAAGTTCAGAAGCAGGAGGAAATGGTGGAAGAGATACCTTTAGAGGCAAGAATGATTTGCAGGTCTCTGTCACTCTTTCTGTGCAACTACTGAAAACGGTTTGGTCTCATCTACACAAGCAGCTGCACTGTTTTCAATCCTAGATCAGGAAGGTCAGGGAGGGTCTCTTACTTAATGTAATGGAGCCAAAAGCTCTGGCAGCAGTAGAGAAATGTGGTGTGCCAACCCACAGCACATCTATAAAACAACTCTTGCCCATACACAGAAGTTCCCCCAGTGTTGCACCACCATTTGAATCAGACTGGTTTCAAAGTTAACCACCAAGTGCTTCTCCTCTATGCCACTCTCCACCAGTGCAATGCCAGCGTGGATGCAGATAATTTCCATAATAGTTCCAAATCTGCAAATACTTCTCCCTTTGCCTGGCTAGGTTATCAGCCCGCATTCCACCCTAGGGGTCTGCTCTTAGAGGTCATTTACATGTACAACGATCCTCGCGCTTAGTTGCATGCTGTTTTCACAGTAAATAACTTCTACTCTTTGCAAATTAATCTGATTCTATCGCCAGCATGTCTCAAAGGAAGCCATGTCACGAGCACATTGCCAACTGGCCCAAGGCAAATGTGCAGGCTCTGGTATCGGTCTGGGGATAGAAGGGTTCCAGGACCAGCTGAATTCAGTCACATGCAAAACTCCAGTGTATGACCAGGTGGCAAAGAGACCAACTGAGGGTGGCACAATGACAGGCAGTATTAGGGTTACCATACGTCCAGTTTTTCCCGGACATGTCCAGCTTTTTGGTAATCAAACCCCCCTCTGGGGGGAATTTCCAAAATGCCGAACATGTCCGGGGAAAAATACTCCCTGGCTTACCTTAGAGCGGGCGCCGGGGGCTGCTGTGCTCCCTGACTCCTGGGCTCTGTAAGAGCCGAGCTGCCCGAGCGCTACCGGCTTCGGGCAGCCCTCATGCCTCCGGACCCTGCGCCGCCAGCCGGGCACTTCCCCTCCCGGGCTCCGG
>NW_020664483.1:7959707-8114162 GCF_002925995.2 Terrapene triunguis | reverse complement strand
ACTTTCCTAGCCAAGTGATGCACAAGTAACACAGGCCACGAAATAGGCTGAAATAATTACACTGACTGTTTCTTGCTGCTCTCAGACAGGTCTCTACATCCACCAGAGAGGCCAATTAATCTTAGCCCTCAGCACCAATCCTCTAGAGTTCTATCTGACATAAAAGCTTTCATCCAGCAGTCCTCCTATTGCCTTTCAATCAACTTTTGGGGCAACGTACATTTCCCTCCACCATCAGAGAGGATCACACAGCCTCTCCTTTCATGGATCTGATCCCGCACTATCCTTTGCGCAAACAGCTCTACTGCAAGTTTATGTCTTTTTCCCCCTACGCTCTCAAAAAACAGCTTTTCTTTCCTGGATAGGACCCTCCACGGAGGTTTTTAAGGGTCCAGTTATAGTGAGTACCTCATGGTCCCTCTTCCTTCCTCCCTTTATGGCATTCATTTTCAATTCTTATAAGTGTTGTGAGTAAATTGTAATAATATGTCCTTATCATCTCTGGTCTAAAAGAAAAAATGACTCGCAAGAAGACACTGGAATTCTAAACTGGAACTAAAATTGTTACTTTTATTGTACTTCATATATTTCAAGGGATGGATAGGCTATTGCTATGGTTAGAAACGCTTTCATTACTTGTTTTTCATTTTGGTGGCCACTCCACCATACAGATGTCCTGAAGAAGGCATGGGAGCAGGATCCAGAGCATGGAAAAACTTCCTGAACTAAGCAAAAGAAGAGGAGGGAAGACCTGTCCCTGGATATATGTTCAGAGTCACTCTTCATATCTCTGCACATGTGCAAATTCAAGATGGAAAAAAAAGAGGCTTCAGAGACGGGGCATATTCAAGCAGGCAAAGGGTAAGCACACCAGACTATCTCCAGAAAAAGACAAACAGGAATGGGAAACCAACAAGGAGCTTTTTAGTGAATGCCTAAGGGAAAATGCCACCCGGACTCTCTTCATTCATCCCAGCCTCTCCTGCCCAGAATTCCATCATTGGGCTGCCCCTTACTCTCCTTCTTCACAACCATTCCACTGTGGAATGTTTATACCACTGTGGAAAAGAGAATTGGAACACAAATGAGAGGCTTTATATATATATATATATATATATATATATATATATATATGTGTGTGTGTAAAGCAAACCCCTGCTTTACCAATGATTTGCATACATTTTGGTGAGGAAATACTTGGAGGAAGGAACTGATGAGGAATGAGTATTTAAGAGCAGACTGTTTGATATTCAAATTGTGCATAGGCTTCCCTTTCCAGAAATGTATTTATTAAACACACACACACAATAGATGTCAGGCTGACAGCAGTGCTTATGCAGGTTAATGATGAATACAAAGCAGTTGGTCCACTAAAAGATACTACTTCACCCACCTTGTCTTACTAATACATACACTAAAGAGAAAGAGCATGTGTGTGTGTGCATATAAATATATTCTGATATACACAGGCATGTATGTATACTCAGACACACACATATGCATAAAAATAACAAGAGTATAATCCCACCACCAAATGGTCAGAAAAAATTATTTCATATCAGCCTCTGGTCTATCAATACACCAACTAACAGGGAACTATGCAGGGTACTCAGCTTCCACAAGGGTCATCAGTCTGCACAGGGAGCAGATTTCCTTCTCGTGGTCTAGTGCTGCAACTCTGAGGGTTAACTCAGCAAAGAAGTATTAAAAAGACCCCAGACCCAAACACGGACCCAATCATTATCCTCAAATACTGCACATAAAGGCTTCTTCAGGGGTTGGGGCTGAATGCAGGACTACTGCAGCAAAAATTCCATCAGACACTGATTTCAATCTTGGGCTCTCTACAAGAAGACGACCGAAGGGCAGATCACCCGCCACCATCTTGCCTCAGGTGCCTTGCAACTGTTTTTCTAAAGCTGCAGAAGACACTGTTCTTGCTGGGCAAAGAGTGAGACCTGGCCTCCATTTTGAGAAAACACAAAAGAAATGGCACCAAACTATCCTAGTTTAGGGGTTTGTACTGCCACTCACCACTGTAGTAGCTCTACATCTTCCATATCAAATAAATTAGGAAGTAGGATGCCCACTTTTGCCGATGGGTGTGATGGAATCTCTTGTGCTTCTTCCTTTTTGGGTTATTAAAAAACACCCTGCTTTGGGTAGGTCTCTTTTTTTGGAAGGGGTAAAAGGAAGGGTTAGGAAAGGGGAGCAGTTGATGCTGCGAATGCTGTTCTGGTTATGGAGTCAAAGATTTATCAGAAAGGACGGTTTCCCAGCATTTCCCAAAGAAAGTCAAATTCTGGATTCCTCTCATCTCCTCGAAGTTTTTCGATAGATAAATGCCCTCAACTGAAATTATTTTATCCCCGCTCTCATGCACGCTTCACTCTGGGCTTTGCAATCGGCATTGTTCCAGAGGAACACAGCCGTCTCTGTGGCTTGTAGATGGTGATGGGGGTCTCTGACATAGCTGGGACATGATCCATCAATTGTTCCAAGATTAGGAACAAAGACCTAGAATGGCAGTGGATAAAGGACTGGAAGCCAGTGCAGGGACAGAAGCACTGGCTTGATGTGCTCATGGCAGCATAAGCCATGGAGAAGGCAGACAGCCACATCTTGTGCCAGATGAAACCCGTGCACTGTTTTCTCACACACACACATACACACACACACCCCACACTGTTTCAGATGCAACAAATTACAGTTATCCAGCCTGAAGGTGTCAAAAGCCTGGATCCCTGGGGCTACATCCTTATCCACAAGGAAGGGGTGGAGTTTCCTAGCAAGCTGGACATGAAGGTGGCACTTTTGGTTTCTGATGCTACCTGCTCATCCAAATTCAGTAATGAGTCAAAGAGGACCCAAGACTTTCCACCACTTTGAATGAGAGCTGTAAGCCTTCAAAAGAAAGAAAGGATCAGAGAACTGGCTAGCTCTTCAAAGGGTTCCCCCCGCCAACCAGCATGACTCTGATCTTGCCTACACTGAATTTGAGCCAGCTGCTCTTCGTCCAGGAGCTGATCTTTTGTAGGTATTATAACATCTTACTAGTGCCAGAGGTTGCAATAGTGGAGAATGAGATATACAGCCAGCTGTCATCAACAGACAGGTGGCAGCAGAGCCCATCACCTCTCACTTGCTCCAAGTGGTCACAGTGGTCCAATCAACCCTTTAATCTGAGGGTGGAACTGAGCCTTTACTATTGATTAGCCCAATCAGAAATGTTGTTTTGTGCAATTTTTGATAATGGTTACTACTAACAATCAACCAGTTTGAAGCATCCTGTAATTTTATGACTTAGGAAATTTGATTTCTACCACATTTTCCAACAATTCCCAGAATACTGTAGGAGAGATGCTTAAAAATATGGAGGAAGTCAAAGTCTTTCTAAAACAAATGAGGTACTGTTTTTCTTAGATAGGCACTCATTCATAAGATGGTTGGCTTCATCTTTAGCACAGCATTCACTTCAGTTTCAACAGCAAAACATTTACACTAAAATTATCAGAATTAGTTATTCTGCAAATGACGACTGAGAATGGGATATAATTCAGAAGGTAAAACCACAAATGAAAATGAATCATAAAGCTACAAGATTACAAAAAAGTCAAGCTAACGCAAAGGACATATTGAAACAAAGTGAATAATCATGAGAATGATGGAAATTATACCTACAAGAGTTAGAAATATAGGGTATTTAAATCTGATTTTAAAATACAGTCATCACTTCCTACAAAAGCAGTACCAAATATTTAAGGTACATTAAACAAGAAACTGTTCTAATATTTCTGTTATAAGTATAATGCAAATGGATTTGACAGACTCATAGTAGAGCTCTAAGTGCAAGACATTACTGGAACAAATGGCCAAAGTCAGCAACAGAAGTCAGCAGTGTACATCAGGTCAAAAGAACTGGTCATTTATTTAAAAAAGATGGACGCAGAAGGGTACAGCTAGTGACTGGCTTTTGGGTGGTACATAACAATGAGATATAAATCTATCTGCTGTGTATTTCCTGCATTTGTAAGGGAAGCCAGGATGGAATTTCTCTCTTTACCCTTTCTTCTGTCTTTATCTCTTTTCCCTCTAGGTGCTTTCCTCTCTGTTCACAAAAATATTATATATATATATATATATACATACACACACACACACACACACACACACACAGAGAGAGAGAGAGAGAGCTTACAGAATACATTATGCATTTTATTTTTAAATTCACTGCATAAAAAATTCTGTTTTAGAACAAAGCTCTTGTGTGTGGGCGTACACCTATAAAATAAAAGGCATTGTTACTCCACCAGATAGGAATCCATACCCAGTGATCAAATCAGGCCTTAAAATTCTGTTTTGACAGCTACTTGAAGAGTTCTATATTTTCACCAGAGGTTTGACTTTTAGATGAATACCGGGTGTTTAGTGATATCATCAAAAGAAGACTCAAACCTGATATTTGCAGGCAGAGTAATATTAGCTGTTGTAACAAAGTTTCCATGCCTGAAATGCGTAATATTTTATATTTCCCGATCATTTTGTTCCTTCCTAGAATTAGATGGCCATACCTAAAATCTCATTGTAGATGGCAATTAATCTTACCTGTGACATACTATTTTGGAATTTATTTTAATTACATTATTAAATTATCACTAACAGAAAGGAATGAGTCTGTTTCCAATTAATATTTATAAACTGCCTCTGTATGATACAAAAATGCACAGCCGTATATAATAGTAACCCTTCTGTCATATAAGGGCCTAGTTAGGTACCTGTGACCTGGAAGAAAACTGTGAATACAATAAATGTTATACTTTTAGAAGTTAATTTACAGAAAACCTCTTCAAATAAATAATATTCCTTGTCTCGGTAAACACTTAATACACTAGTCAAGTAAGCTTACATAATATGATTGTCTATTTGTAATGACACCATTCATTCTATTCTTTTGTATAATTAGGGTCTGTTTTATTTTTCTGTATAATTGACAATAACTCAGATCCTTAACCATAAATTCCTATAATTTTACACTTTCAAAGGGAAGTTCAGAGAGTACTAAGCAACATTATACTATTAAGCAAACATACTGCACACATTATTTACAAAAACAAAGTAAAGTCTGTAAATCATTTAGCATATCCTCTGCTGATTGTTTTAAAGTTGTACACACACACACACCCCCAAAACACACACATCTCTGCATGCAGCATAAACCTACCTCTGAGAGAAAGATTTTTTTTTCAGCTATTTTCCAGAATTACTCTCTTTGGAAAAATATCACCTGAGATATCCATTAATCTCCTCTGTTCTTACTGTATACCAGAATAGCATCATTTTTAGAAGAACCATATTTGTATTTTACTTTCAGAGATAAAACGATGACTAAGGTTGGATAACAATAATTGACAAGGATAAACAGGATTAAGTAACAGGTGTCTGACTGTACATAATTCAAAGTCAAATACGTATAGTATTGCTGGCAAAATGGCAACCTTAGTCAACATCTTGGTTTAAAAGTTATTTTATAAAAATATTATGTTGATACATTTATGTAAATTAGACTGGACTTTTTTTTTTAAACACACAGAGCTAATGCATGCATACACACATATATTCACACACGTATTCTATTTGATAATAGTAGTGCTCTCTCTCTGTATTAAAGAATATAAAAAACCTTCAAAGGTAGGCTCCCATTGTTCAAAACTAAGTTACTCTTCGCTACAAGAGACACATTGGTCACACACCACACTGCATTGACACAATCCGGATACCCATGAAAAACTACAGTGATCCGCTCAGCTGGCAATAAAGATGAGAAGAAGAATGTAATTTAAAACAACAACAACAAAACTTGTCTTGTGTGCAGCAAGTGGAAGGATCCGTTCAAGCTGCGAGTTTGGGCTTGCAAAGATGCACTCATCCTGCCTACTTTGTATGGAGAGCCAGAACCCCAAGGTTATTGCCAGTGGGAAAGGACCAGAACTCATGTCAGTATCACTGAAGGAAGGGCTTTCTCCATTGCAACAAGCCTGAAAGAGCAAAATATAAAGAAACAATCATGCCCTCCCTCCCCCTTCTACAATCACACGCATTCACTCAGTCCCTAGCCTAGACGCGGCGGTGGAGGGACAAGGTGCGAGGCAGGGACCGAAGCGGGGAAAGGCGAACGAATGCTCCCGTCTGCCTGGCGTTCGCTGCGACGGGCAGCCGCAGAGGTGCCGAGAGAGAGGCAACGCATCACCCCGTCGTGCGGGGCAGCCGGTGCAAAGCCCCGCACACCGGAGCCTACTCCCCCCTACCTGTCCCCTTGGCTTTCCGCTCCCGCTCCGGAGCGCCCTGGCTGCGCGTGTGGCTATGTGTGGTGCTCACCAGGAAACGCATCTAATGTTTGCACCGCATCCTCCCCCCCTTTCCCTTTGCCCATGCACGGAGCTCCCCGAGCAAGCCCCACTCACAGCAGAAACCCCCCCATCGCCTTACATCAGCTGCAGCCGGGAGGATTCCGGAGGGGAGGAGGAGGAGGAGGGCAGCAACCCGCCCCCTGTGCACAGGATGTGCTGGGGCTGAGCCGAGAAAGGGGGCGGGCGGGTGGCTTCCGCGCTCCGTGGCTCCTCAGTTTGCACCCACTCCGCCCGCCCTCCCCCCTCCTTGCTCCAGGCAGGCGCGAGACACCCGGTCCCGGGGGAGGGTGCGCGCGAGGCCGGAGCTCGGCACTGGACTGGCGGCGGCGGCGGCTCGTCCCTCCCCGGGGCTGGTTCCTCGGCGGGCGGCGCGTGCACAGGCAGGGAACGCGGCCGGCGGGCCCGGGGCTCGGGGCAGTCCCCGCGCCGAGCCCGGCTCGCTCCTGGGAGGCCTCCCCCCTCCCCCGCTGCACCGGCCGAGCCGGCGCATGACAAGTGCAGAGGCAGCGGGAGCCCTGGAATAGTGGGTCTGTGTGTGTGCAGGGGCCAAGCGTGAGTGCACGGACGTGACAGCAGGTGTGCACGGGCTGCATAACAACGTGTGTGACTCCAGGCAGCTGCATAGTGCAACCCTCGCTGCATGGGTCTCTGTGAGGGCATGAGCACAGTGACGTGTGTACTGTACTTCTGTGCATGTGGAGAGACAGTAGACGTGCGTGTGTACAACACAGGGTGTTGACGGAGCATTCAGGCGTGGTTCCACGTGAACAGAACATGAGTGTGTGGGGCTATTTTCCTGGGCTTTCAGAGGCTTGGAAGGATTAGATTTGTATCTGTAAACACTGATTTCCACTGTATGTACTCACACGGATGAAAAATATTTGCATTGATAATCCAAATGTACTGATCAGCAAAGTAAGGAACAGCTGGTTGAGGCATTATTCGAGTTTGATTAAAGGATATTTGCTTTGTGTATTGTGACATGTGATGCTGACAACTTTAAGCTTTAATTTTTTTAATCTCAACATTGTAATTAAATAATTGTTGGGTGATCGCTTGTTGCACCCCCCCACCAATTTCCCACAACTGAACATTTAAATTGATAAATAAAAAATGCTTAAAATATATTTTGTAACTGAGCATTAAAGTCAATAAACGTTGAAAAAATAACTATAAACATTGATATCTGTCAAAATTATAAAATAAACATTTAAGGGTATCAGGCATATATATATGTTGGCTGTGCACATGTAAATATTTTTTGTGTATCCATGTGCATGTGTTTACTATAGAGGTAGTTTTGTGTAGTATGTATGAGAGAGAGTAGTTTGCTAGTCAGGTGTTCGAGGTTACACATGTCTTTTATTCTGTCTGCCACCCAAATAAATGTAAACTCTCTAATCACAGCCCATTGATTTTTGCCTTTTAGGTAGACTATTGTTACATAATATATATTTGAGTTCAGCTAGCTGAAATTCAGCATACAGTATTTGAGTTCAAACAGTGCTGCTAAAAGATATAATAAGGCCCCTAGTTCATAAAACAAAAATATACAGCTACAAAGGAAAAAGAAGCATTTGATTTACTGTTTGGGTTCTTCTGGAGCCTGACAAATTGAAAGCAAATAGTTTTGCCAACCCACTGTATACCTACCGCCTATATTACAGGAAATGGTATTTATTAATGCCTGAATTCAAATTGAGAATGAGGAAAAGATTTGAGATGACATTTTCATGCCTGAAAAAAATAACATTCACAAGTTCTACTACTATAATATTGAAAGCTTAATCACTATGTTCTGACACTGTCGTAAAGTGGGCCATGAAGTTTGTGATACTGTCCAACTTTGATTTTTTTTTTTATTGTGCACCAAGTTACAATACTATTTTAAATTAACTGCAGCACAGTTTGCTCTTCCATGCTTGGGCCTGTCGTAAGCACAGACTGTCAACAGTATGGAATTCTTTCTGTATCTCATTTAGCTACCTGTAGTATTTATAGTGTTATTATCTGACTGCAAACTACAGTGATTAAGATTTGCATAGAGTTGCCCATACTGGAGTCCATAATATATCCTTCACTTCCCTGCTTAGAGCAGCTGCTTTTCATATTCTCAACTTTTTCTCTCTTGTAGTTGATTGTTTACTGAAGAAAGGCTTTGGTGGAAGAGGTAGAGGGAATAGAGAATAATAGTGAGTTTTGCAGCATGCTCTGAAAATCGTCTGTTTTGGACTTTTGTTTACCTTGGTAGATAAAAGTTCATTTACATGGCAGGGGTTGGTTCTCAACTGGCAATGCCTTCTCTCCCACCCTCATTAACTTCAGCAGTGGATATATTTGCACTGGTGTAGAACAGTTTTTTTACTTGCTTTGGGTCCACAATCTGCAAAAAGGCAACCCACCATATCCCATAGTGGTTTATGTCACAACATATTGTGGGATTGGTTGCACAGTGAAACAAGGGAAGGTGAGGATTGATGGTACTGTGGGCAATAGATAGAAAGGAATGGTGAAGAGTGGTGGATTTAAGGCTGGCGAGGCCGTGAATGATGCAGATGGAGGAGCTGGTTTGGGGAATTGCGAAAGGCTGGTGCTGGGTTTGAGCTGATGCTGGCTACTGGGAGTGTCTTTCTACACTCCCAAACAGCCCTTAGCTCGGGGCAATGCTGCTCCAAGAGGCTAAAAGGAGCCCATACCACTGCCTCTACAATTTCCACTTCATCATCTCCACTGCACTGCTGAGCAATATTTGGCGGGTTGAGGAGGGAAGTGAATTTATGGGCTAGTTTATTATGGCTCGCCACTGATCTGATCAGAAGATATTTAGGTTCTTGTCCCAATTCCGGCTACAGGGTTAGAGAACTCTCAGGTTGTGTGGCAAGGACACTTACACTGAGGACAATACCAAATTGATAAAATCGTTATTAATATAGATGAAAGAACAACAAATGCTATTAAACACAGAGTCACAGAAAAGTAGTACAATTCTGTGACCCCTGGTGGTAACAACATCTCTATTCTAAAAGATTACTTAAACTAGCATACTCACACCCTTCCCTAAAGACGTGGTAGTAGGAGACAGAGAACCAGCCTCGTCTCTGGCATGCTTGAGGAATTGATGGTCCAGGCTTCCCAAGTTGGTAGGGATTCGGTTCGAGTGTCGAGTAGGTAGGCTGTATTGTGAAGCTGAGCTGATAGCTTGATAGAAGATAGGTAGGCCCAACCTACCATGCCCAAATCCTATTTCCTCACCCAAATAAATCTTACTCTATAGGTTAACATGTTATGACATATATTCATATGTATTAATATCGATTATCTCATCCCTGAAACCGTTACCCTTGGCCTTACTTATGACTTCCATGTTCTGCGGTGTACCCTGCGGTTACCAGTCTGTTCCAGACCTATGATAAACATATTCAGTTCTTTGTTCGGTCCCCCCATTCAGTTCCCCAAAGTCAAGAGGGGTAACCGGTAGGCCATTTATCTATGCCAAAGGTTACAAACACTCAGACTGACTTGCTCTAGCTAATCATACAGGATATAGGCCTGTGGGTTACTAGCATTACAGCCAACTTATGAATAACCATGAATAACTATTATGAATAGCATATCCTGGAATTCAACATAAACAAAACTCAAGAAAATAAGATGACTCAATAATACCAGCATATGATAGCAAAGTAATATGAATCAAACCAATGAAGAAAACACAATATGCAATATAGCAAGCTAGCAAACTAGCCTTATGGGCTACAGAAGAAAGAACTTGCATGTGATTGAGTTTGGGGGGGGGGCAGGAAGTATTAGAGCAGGGGAAGCAGCAGGAACAAGAGAAAAGGAGAACATTGCACCTTCTCTGCCCTGCTTGACTCCCATCAGGTCTTAGGAACAACTGGATGCTCCCTTTCCTTTCTGCAGTTAGGTACTCTCCACCGGATGCTCCCTTGTGACCCACTTCTTGGTTGTAGACTCTGTCTAAAAGAATTCAGTTACTTAGCTGTGTTGTAAATTGAGAGACCATCAGCCAGGCCCTGATTCATCAAGTGCCTTAAGGATTAAGACCGTATCTTGAGCTGGCACCGAAAGAAAACTGGATACAGAGCACTATTGTGTTGTTTTCTTTAGAGGTTTTCTCTGTCTCAAAACCAGGCTGCTGCATACTATACAAGCTGGAATTTCACTGTTGCCTTCCTCTTCAGTGTCCTTGAATGTCTTGTTTTTTTTAAACTACAAATCGAGATATTACTTAAAGTTTTAACAATGCAACACATTTTAATAACGTTTTCCCTACAAATACCAAAGCAGATCCTGCCTGGAGCAAAAAATGAAGCAAAACACACTCACCAGTAAGAATTATGTACATTATATATAAGCTGATGTGTGAGCTACAAGAGGATGTGTTATTTGGGATGAGTGCATTACAGAAGTAGCAATAACACTCGTCTTCTACACCACCCAGTGTGTACTTTTTGATGCCAGAAATTTAGCACAGAAACTATTCTGGTGGTTTGTTTAAAGAGTCCTAACTATTTGATTGGTACTGATTTTTACATACCACCACCTCTAAAGCAAGGCTGCTTTGGTACCATGAATCTAAACAGGACAGGCCCCAAAGAGAAAGGGAAATGATATGCAATAAGTTTAGAAAATGGCAAAAATAATTTAAAATAGCTTTTCTATCAATCAGAATGTCACAGTGTTAAGGTCCAGTATTTCATTAACTACTGCCTAGAAATTAAGGCATTCTATGTCTCTTCCACGATATTTTCCACAAATATATTATATTTATATATTGTATTATGATAGTGTCTACAGACCTTAGCCAGGAAAGACAGCCCAATGTCTCAGGCGTTGTACAGACACAGTAACAAACAGTACCACCTTGAAGAGCTTAGTCTACTTTAAGATGATGTAACGGGTGGGTGTAACAATCAGAGAGAATAAGGGAGAGGATGGGAGTGACAGTGATGGTTACACAGAGTAGGTGTGTACATAGTTAGACACCTTCAAGTCAAAAATTTCATAAGAAGATGTAAATAAATACGTTAAGCAGGCATCAGTATTTACTAATTGTTACCCACTGCATTAGGTGGAAACTTTCCATAGACATTATGATAAAAGTGAGTCTAGAGAAGGGATTTAAAGGCAAACATGGTAGTGTCTTTATGACCAGTTCAAGGAAGGTGTTTCATCCATAGGGAACTATATGGAAGAAAGAGCAAATGCAAATGTGGGACAAATAGGTGATCAAGGCTGGTATCATTGGCACAAGAGGGAGGATGGGGGTAATGCAACAGGATATAAGATAAATTATGAAAGCCCTTAAAGATTACAAGTATTTTGTGTTTGAGGTGAAGGTGGAGCCAGTGAAAGGGTTATAGTTAATACTATTTCATTTAGATAGAAACAAGTAAATCTGAGAGATTTCTAAAGATAAATAAAAAAATGAATATGGATCCATAAAGTATTGTACTTCCTTTTCACTGTTCAACTTGCTGCGATACTGTCACTATCTACACTCTTTTGAAATCCACAGACTATTAGGTTATATTTGGTAAATCTAAAAGCCCAAAAGTGTATTACATCTGGACATGCCTGAAATCATATAGCCATAGCAGTGATGACTTCAGTGGCTCTCCTAGTCCAGTCCCCTGCACTTAGGGTGACCAGATGTCCCGATTTTATAGGGACAGTCCCGATTTTTGGGTCTTTTTCTTATATAGGCTCCTATTACCCCCAGCCCCAGGGCCGCCGCAACCCATTAGGGTGCTACAATTTGGGGGCCGGCGACCACAGCGGCATTTCGGGGTGGGACCTTCCGCCGCCTAGGGCGCCAGAAAAGCTGGCGGCGCTCCTGCCCGACCCCCTGTCCCGATTTTTCACTTTTGCTGTCTAGTCACCCTACCTGCACTGAGGCAGGACGAAATATTATTTTGCCCAGTCCTGAACATCTACATTGCAATTTTATAGCCCTGCAGGCTGAGTCCCGCAAGCTCAAGTCAGCTGACATGGGCCAGCCCTGGGTGTCTTATTGCAGTGTAGACATACCCCTTAGGAACTGTTCCACTGGTCCCAGATTGGTAGAGCACACTGCTCTCTGACTGCACCCTTGATTTATCTCACTGTTGCCCTAGCATGCCTTTTACATTCGAGCATTCACAGTTGCCTTTGTAAGGTTGGTTGAAGTTCCTTTGTCATGGCAAAGAACTCTTATTGCAGTTTGAAGATCTGGCCCAATATTTTCAATATTATAACAACTAAAAAATAACTTAGTAAAATACTGGCAATATTTAGGTAATTGTACACATGCTATAGGAATGTCTAGTGGAATCTTAAATTCAGTGAAAGCACAGTTCTGTTAGACATGCTCCTCTGTTCTTTTACAGCCTTTCACCTTCCCGTGTCTCCTTTGTGACCTGACTTCTCTTACTCACTGTCAGGAAGGGCCATCATCAAAAGATCAATTCTGGGGAAGTTGGCTGTGGAGTAGAACTAGAGTTACTGGCAACGGCAGCTTTAACAGCAAGTGGACTCAACATTAAAAGACCGTTTTAGAGTTGTATAAAAGGGAGGCTGTACTTAGGATCTGGAACTCCACCCTCAACCTGCAAGTGACAGGGGCAATCCTACATCATTAAGATGAATTCCTGTGTCCTGAGTAACTTCCTATTTGCACATTCGGATTTCCAAACACAATACAACGGACAGCGGCGGTTTCATTTATATTTCTCAACTAATGTCCTCCTTAGGGCGCAGCCATTTGGAGCTAGAAATTGAGGACAAACGAAAACCAAAACACACACACAATTTAGTAGACTAGGCATGAGACAGAGCGCCTGAAAAACCTGGGTTCTAATCTTGCCTCCGCCACTCACATGCTAGCTCACTATGGGCAAGTTGCAGCACCTCTCTGTATCAGTTTCCCCATTTGTAAAATGGATATATTAATACTGTTCTAACTCAGAAGTGATTGCGAGGATTAGTTAAAGGAAAGTATTACATAAATGCTAAACACTATGACTTAAAAGAGGGAAGACTCAGGAAAGTATAAGCAATGTTGACATAAATTTAGGGCTAAAAGAGCCTGCATTTTAGATTTTTAAATTACTCCTACAGCATTTGGGGCATACTTTGTTGTTTTTCTATTGTTCCTTAGGCTTGCCAGCCACATATAGTTTGGGGCAAGGGGAACCTCAGGAAAAGAGGAAGCAAGTGACCTGAAGATAAATCTATAAAAAATACTTTAAAACATTCCCACGTTTACCATCTGGTTCACTTACACCTGCTGTCTCCAAGATAGCTGCTGCTATTACTGTTAGACCCCTAGATCACATGACCATGTGAGCTAAAATACAGTAGTCCCAGCAGAGGCTAACTCAATCTGCACCGTATTTAGAGCAAAGGTACTTTTTCGAAGGACATAACCTGAAGTGTTTATAGTATATAAAACTAACACTTTACACTTCTGTGGCACACGCCATCTGCAGATCTCAGTGCACTTCCCAATCATTAATACACTTAACCACACAGCATGCCGATGAAGGAGTTTATGTTCAGCATTCTACATATGGCAGCAGTTCCCAAACTGTGGGTTGAAATCCCAAATGGGGTCTTGCCATCAGCAGATGGGATCATGGCGAGCCCTAGTGTGCAGAGGGTGCCGTTTTGCTCTGCACGGCATGACCGGGCATGCAAGGTCACAATGCATGGAGGATTAGGGTTACCAGATAGCAACTGTGAAAAAATAGGACAGGGGGTAGGGAGTAATAGGCTCCTATGTAAGAAAAAGTCCCCAAAAACGGGAATGTCCCTTTAAAAAATGGGACATCTGGTTCCCTATGGAGGATGCTGTTTTGCTCTACAAAATGGCATTGTCCATATGGCGTGACCTCACATGTACGGTGCGTGTGAGGTCACACTGTGCAGAGGAAGGCATTTTGCCCTTCAAGGTGGCATCCGCCATGCTGTCTGAGGTACCATGAGGAAATAATTAAAATGGAGTTGTGCCAGCAAAAAGTTTAGAACCCCCTGACCTATGGATAACCTAAGGCACATGGAGGTAAGGCAACGTTTTCCTGGGGCCTCTGAGTGCTCAGTGACTGAAACTCAGGCTCTAGTTGTTTCAAGTTGGGCATGTAAAAATAAGTGAAGAATGTTGAAACTTTAGGCTTAAAGGACTTGGCCCAGGGCACACAAGGAATCAGCAATGCAGCCATACTACCATATCCTCAGCTGATGTGAATAGGCATAGTTCTGCTGACCAATTCACACCAGTAGAGAATCAGGCCACAGATCTCTTGAGTCCTAGCCCTGGGCAGCCCTAGTCAATATAACTCTATTTATTACAGTTACATATAAAAGTACGTTACGGTTGCAAAGCAAAGCACTTAAAAGTTAATTAATGCCAGCTGTAATGCTGTCTGTACAACTTTCATGTGCTCCTCTTGTGCATATGCATTATAATAGTCTTGTTCAACGTCACACGGGAAGTCTGTGACACAGTCAGGAAAAGAACCCAGCTCTACTGGGTCACACTGTGATGGCTGTAACTTAAGAGCATGACCTTTCTCTTCTGTCCATCCTTTGCCTCATTCACTGTCCATCCTATGTGCTGATGGAAGCAGGATCCTGTGGAACAAATAATATAGATCCCACGATTGAGACTACCATTTGATTTCAGTGGGGCCAGGACTGCACCCTGTCTGATTTTCAGAGACTTATAGTACAGCCAGATCTGAATGTATTTTAATGGGAACTACAAAAGGCACCTTCCTAACCCCAGGGCCATCCTAATGGCAAATTCCAAGCTCTGCTCTAAATCCTGTAGACACTAGAGCTCTTCAAATAAATGGTTGGAAAACAAAACAACTTTTTTTTTTTAAACTAACTGGCTCTTGGAAATTGCTGAACCATTTTTGTTGGAACTTTCACACAAAAAATCGAGCAGAGGCAGACTGCAATCATAGACTATTTTAATCCCGATGGTTAAAGCTTGGCAAAGTTAAAAGGACTGAAATACTTATAATGAAAAGTAGTAGGCAGCTTTAACTGTAAGTGTCATCACCAGCTCCCCTATAATAATGCTTTTCTAAGCCGATTTTATGGTTAGGGAGAATGAGGAACAATTTTATTTTTAAAAAGTCCTTCTTGGACTTTTCACTTTCCACAACTGCAAATAAACGCTTGTGCCAGACCATTCATGAATTTAGACACTATAATTTGTATAAGCTACAGGAATTTACAGTGTCCTAGAAAATACTTAGACTTAAGCTGAGGTTGCCTTGTTAAATGTTAGTTCCCTGGTAAATAAAGGTTCTGCTGATATCTGATTTTTTAAGTAATTATAAAATAAAATTACCTCTCAGAAACTGTCTTGAATAAAAATGACCTAAGTAAGCATCCTAAGCAGAGCCAGGAGGGTCCTCGAATGTAGTGAAGAAAAGGAGATGCTGTTCTTTCCCCTGTCCACAAACACATATCTTATTAAAAGCATGCCCGTCACTTTTGCATTCTTTACTAGCAGTAAATAGCACAGTGATTAGCACTGAATTCTTTACTAATAAAGGCCCTAATTCAGGAAAGTATCCCTATTCAGGAAACGTAGGCTTAATTTTAGGCATGTGCTTAAGTCCCATTAACTTCAATGGGATTTAAGCACGTGGCTAAAGTAATGCATGTGCTTTTCTGAATTGGGACCACAGTGAGGGTGTGTGTATATTCTTTGTTTAACACTATAGCAAGAAGCCAAGCAGGAGGGGTGCTGCAAGGAGGGAGATTTTCAAAGGCACCAATCCCAGTTAGGTGCCGACTTCTCATTCAGAGTGAGTGGGGGTTGGGCACCTACTTGCCATTTGCACCTTTGAAAATCTCCCGTACAATGGAACAGAGCCAGGAAGACAAGATACTTTTGGGGTAATACTGTTAATTCTATTAGATTAAAGCTTCTTGTTTAGTGTCAGAAGAAAGTGATTGTGAGTCTTTGCCAGTTACATGACAAGCAGTGGAGACTAGCATGGACTATTGTCTTTTTTTAATTTTTTCCCATTTGTAACAAATGTATTAGGCTCATCTTCATTATTCATATTAACATACAAATAGGCATGGCATTGATCCAGTATGTGCCTGGTCAAGAGACTGATGTTTTGTGTATATGGCTAGAGGAATTTATTTGTGCATCCAAGACTTGCCGACCCTACCAGAGATAATGATTTTAGCTTCTCCATTATATTTTCCTTAGGAAAAATATATATTTATATGACTCATTCAGCTGTATGTTGAACTGGACAGTATTTTGTCCATATCTCTTTTTAAGGTTTCATGTCAGTTATCAGTGAAGTTTCCTATGTAGTTCTGATGACAAAAGCTGCCTGTTGTTTTTCACAGCACCTGAATTTACTTGTACTCCCTCCATTTGCTGAATATCTGGATTCATTAGTACTGAACAGGGATGTGATGAACACACAAATCAGATTTAGTGTGTAGCAGAATCTTGGCTCTCTGAATGCATTTGGAGTTCCTCATATACGGACCCTAAAAATAACTATTCCTAACTCAGTTGCAAATTTTTAACAAGAAAGTTTACAACAGTATGAAATCAAATAATACAAGAAAATAAATGAAATTAAAAATAGAACCAGAAACCCATATAAAGGAATATTACACATGCAGCCAAATCATAGTGGAATACATATATATCTGTTGCAATAAAGCTGGGTCACTGATTAGAAACTTTTTTGTTTTAATTAGTATTTATAATCATACCTCTCTCTCAATTAGTAGACCTCAAAGGATTTTACAAACAAGGTCAGTATCATTACCGGCCATTTACAGATGGGGAAACTGAGGCACAGACTTTCCTAAGGTCATCCAATAGACTAACTGCAGAGCTGAGACTAGAACTTCCATCTTCTGAGTCCCAGTCTAATGCTCTAATCAGTAGGCTACACTGCAGCCCCCGAGAGTGCTAGCTACTTTACAGACGTGAGACGATAGTGTTCCAAGGATTTTCTAGTCTAAAAAGATAACTCAGCCAAAAAAGGCAGTGAAAAGGATGCAATCCAAGTTTCTTTGAATTTGTTTTTAATTTACTTATTAGATATACTATTTTTTTCTGTCTCTCTGGGGTTTATTCAGCATCCATCATCACCTATGCCTCAATCCATTGTATTACTGTATGGGTTTACAGTAACAATGTTCTGCCTCATTGTCTATTATTTAATTTTTCTAGTAAACTCTTACCTAATACAATAAACCAGCATCACCTACCTTCTTACCTGCACCTCCTTCCCTTTCCAGCGTTCAAACTCTTCCCCATCAAACATTCACCAAGGATTGTTCTGCTGATGTCATTGGCTTTACTAAAAGCCCCGATCCTCAAAAGTATTTAGCTGCTTAAATTCCATGGAAATCAATGGGAATTGGGCCCTGTAATATCTTTGAGGATCTGGGCCAGAGCTCTTTGGGTAAGGGCTGTGTCTTTACATGCATTCATATCATGCCAAACAAAATTGGACCCTGGTTCTCTTCAAGGCTTCTGGGTGCTATAATGTGAAATAAGAATACAAATGGTATCTCAATTAGCCATCTAAAGAGCCTTGCTATTTCAGTTGTTCAGACACTGGCCTGATTCTCCACTGTTTTGCACCTTGCCTCTTTGCAGAAGTGGGTGCACAACGCTACCCTTCGAACACGGTTGCCTTTTACACCTCTCTTGTACAGGTGTAAATGCTGACGCGTGCAAGACAGCAGGGAATCTTGCCTGTTGCGTTTCATATGGCAGCCACGTGCCTATTGCTCGTTTCCATTTGCCTTAACCTAACAATCTGCAACAAAGCTTAGTCTCTCGCTGGCCGACAAACAACTGCAGCAAGCACAAAGCCAGACGCCTGTGCGCCTGAGAAGCGCAACTATATTAATGCCATCCACCACTGATCCATCGGCAGGATATTACACGTGACAGTTACTGGCTGGGAAGTGAATTGTTATCAAGGCGAGTCACAAGAAGTCCACAGCATCGGCTTAAGCACTTTTTCTCCCTGGAAGTGCTCTTATTTATCGTATTACCTCATTTTTCTGTGTTTGTTTTTAATTCATGCACTGGCAATGATACAGGGCAATAGTCCATGAATGCATAAGCTAGCAGTTGGTAGAACCCCAAGCAGCCGGCTTTTGGCAATAAATCTGAGTGTCAAACAGCAAACCACACTTTCACAGATTCCAGAGCCAGAAGGGACCAATGTGATCATCTAATCTGACTCCCCCACTCACCCCTTCCCCTCCCCTCACCGTGTGACAGAGGCCATAGAACTTCCCCAGAATAATTTCGAGAGCAGATCTTATCGAAAATCATCCCATCTTGATTTTAAAATTGGCGGTGATGGAGGATCCACCACGACCCTTGGTAAATTGTTCAAGTGGTTAATTACCTTCACTGTTGAAAATTTACACCTTATTTCCAGTCTGAATTTGTCAAGGCTCAGCTTCCAGGCACTGGATAGCATTATACCTTTGTAGTTTGTTAGGGACTAGACAGTTTAGTATTTGCTTGAATACTTACGGATATTGTACTGTATAGTACAGCACTTATTCAGACCCAGGCTGGTATAAATTGCACCTAGGAAAGCCACTTTAATGATAGGATTGTGCCCTGCTGCTCCCTGGGTGCACGAGGGGGCGAGGGCCATAAAAGGGAGTTCTCGCTTGTTTAGGAGGGAGGCCCTACTCCAGTCCCTGTGATCAGGCCAGGAAAGAAATTACTCCTGTCCTACATCGCGTGGAGCATGAGACATCCCAGAGAGATGGAGATGGACCACGACAGCAGCCCTGGTCACTCAGGCAGTGGGGAGAATGCTGCACCCCTCTGGAGGGCAGCAGCAGAAGAGGTGCATCTCTGGCACGCTGGAGATCTCAGGGTGGGATTGAGGTGGACTGAGATTAACTGGCGTGATGGAGCCCCATGGTTGCAAACACACACATACCAGAATCAGAAAACGAAAGGCAAAGGTTCTCTACTGCCCCTGCTGTAGAAATCTTCCCTTGCATGCAGCCACCCAGTCCCCCTCATGGAGTCTCTCGCTCTGTAAAAGTAAGAAGAGGTTGCAATTCCCACACTGTGTATAGTACTCCATTTTTAAATACAAGAACTCTCCCTGCTTGAGTGGGGATGGGGCAGGCGTTGCTGTAACAGACCAGAATATTATCAGCAATAAAGTACATGTTTAAAAGCCTAACTAATAAAAAAAAATAGTTCCTGTGTTCCTCTCTGTCCTTCTTCCCCCTGCTGCTCCATTACCCCCCAGCTACCACCACAATCTCCCCTCTAGACCATGGTCTGTTCTCTCCTCTGCTGGACAGGAGAAGGGAAGCACCTGTCTGTGTGGGGAGTAGTATAGGGATAAGTCTGCAAGGGTGATTCAGATGGAGTTGCACACCATCTGCCTGGCTTCATGTGGCACTACAGGGAATGGGGGAGGCACCTGCTGACAGAGGGGAAGGGGTGTGAACTAAGTCATTTCCAGGAAAGGGAGCCAAATTCATTGGCGTAACTCAACAGAGTTGCAACAAAGGATGCAATTGGCCCACGGGGCAGAAAAGTGTGAGCACGTCAGAACCAACTTTCCAGTCCCAACAGCCACAAAACCAGGCTCATGCTGTTGCCCCTCCTGAAGGCCAGCTGAGAGCTCTGAACTTCCATATTTCTTCTGCAACTCCATAGTACTGCAGGCAGTTACACAGATTAAAACCCTGGGAAAGTTCTTGCCCCCAAACCAATTCTTTTAATCAGAGAGAACGTCGCAATTTAAACATGCCTTGAAACTCCAGCAAGGACCAGCCAACTGGAAAGTTTGATTTTTCTTTTAAACAGCCACTTTGAGAAATTTGGGTGCAAAAAGAGAAAAATCCTACTATTTTCTAAGCAGAAGGGGAAAAAACAGATTTTTTGGAATAGATTTAACTCAAACCTTCCAAAGATATTTCACCGCTGTGAAAGCTGTAACTGTTTAATCGTTATGTATGGGCACAGGGACTATGCCAAGGTACTGGTCACCTATCAGTGACTTTTTCCTTCTGGTTAATGTACTTTATATCATGAAAGATTGCAATGTCAGTTTTCTTCTGTTCACGAGCCCTAATCTGGGTCAACCTGTATTTGGTGAGAGGAGACACGAGCAATATTGCCAAGCTCAAGTGTTCCAAAATCATGATTCAAAACACAAAAATCCTAATTCGTTTAAAAAAATAAATAAATAAATTTGGGGTGCTTTTCATTTACCTTCATGTTTCAAGCTTTTCTCCACAGCTATGAGGGCTTGACACTTACTGGGGGTTGGGCTGAATCAGGGCCGGCTCTGGCTTTTTTGCCGCCCCAAGCAAAAAAAAATAAAAAATAAAAACCATGCGGGGCGGCTGGAGTCCGGGTGCAGGGGGACTCCCTGCGCTGCCGACGTGCCCCGGGCTGCGGAGTGTGCATCCCGGCTAGCGGGGGGGAGGGGGAGGGAGCGGGGGAAGAGAGAGGAGGGGGGCGGTCAGGGCTTCCTTCAGCTGCGGCGCTCGCCACGCGGCCCTTCCCGCCGCCTGCCGGGAGGGCTCCGGTCGGTGGATAGGGAAGGACGCGGGCTGCCGGGCTTGCTGCAGACCTGGCACCGGCTGGGGCAGACGGAGCATGCAGCCCGCTCCCAGCAGGGTGCTCCCCTCCCCCGTGCCGCTGCCCCCTACAGGGCGTCCGGAGCGGCAAACCAAAAAGAAAAAAAAACCTGCAGGGCAGCCGGAGAGGTGAAGCAATAAATAAATAAATAAATAAATAAATAAATAAAAATAAAAATAAAAAAGGATTGGAGGGAAGCCGCCCCTTAGAATCTGCCGCCCCAAGCACGCGCTTGCTCAGCTGGTGCCTGGAGCCGGCCCTGGGCTGAATGAAAGCTGAGATTCACATGCAATTTCTTGATTCCAGCACCTGCAACTTTAAGGAAAAAAATCACCAAATATCATGAGACTTGAGATGAAATCAGGAGAGCTGGCAACACTGTTTAATAAATATCGGGTATGTTTGCACTGGGAAAATGCATTGCAGTACAATACATACAAACGCTTTCTAACTAACATAGGTCAGCAGAGGGAAGTGAGGTAAATTTTTACTGAGGGTGACTCTGCTGCTACTCCTTTCCTCTGGGAGCAGAAGGTGATAGGGTGCCCACCAGGGAAGAGTCTATGGCATTTGGGAGGCATTTGGTGAGGGGAGGGCCCTGGAAGGGGAATGGTGTTGCAGGGAATTGGGGAGTGTATATCAAGCCCCACCAGATGTTAGGGCCCATTGATCCTAATTATTATTATTATTATTATTGTTAATTATTTGTACTGGGCGCTGTACAAACAGAACAAAAAGACAGACCCCGCCCCCAGGGGATTACAATCTAAGCAGTGCTTAATACTCTTTGTGCAATATCCAGGACTATTTTTCAAGACAGCTTTTGGTGCCACAAAACTTCGCAAGGTAGCAAAGATTACAATCACCAGTGGACACATTTCAGCAAAGCCAATTGCAAACCCAGCTTTTGCCTTAGTGCAGATAAAGACAGTTCTGCTTAAAAACGTATTTGATGGTGGTGGTGAACCCTAGGATCCTGAGGTTAGTTAATGTGCTTTCTATCACAGTTCCTTGTCCCAGGATGGACAAGCTCACAGAGGGAAACAGCAGCATACAGAGGCCAGTGAGATTTCCCCTGCAACATGCCACAGCAACATCCCTAGTGTGGTTGGAGTTATTCCATCCACGTCCAATGACATCTCCCACAATTGCATTTTCAAATGATTTTTTCTATCCCCTTTCCAATTCTTCCATTCCAAAATTCAGCGTTTCTGATCATGCCAATCCAGGCTTCAACAGAGCAAACCATTTTTAAATTAGGGGGGAGGGATAGCTCAGTGGTTTGAGCATTGGCTTACTAAACCCAGGATTGCAAGCTCAATCCTTGACAGGGCCAGCTCCAGGCACCAGCCGACCAAGCATGTGCTTGGGGCGGCACCTTGGGGCAGGGCGGCGCTCGATTTTTTATTTTATTTATTTATTTTTTTTATTCGGCGGCGCGGCGCTTGGAGGGGGGGCGAGGGCTTCTGGTGGCTTTTTTTTTTTTTTTTTGGCGGGGGCTTCTGGCGGCGTGGTTCTTTTTTTTGTTGGGCTTCGGGCCGCTTGGTGGTGGGGGCGGGGGCTTGGGCTTCGGGCGGCGTGGTGCTCGGAGCGGGGGCGGGGGCTTCGGGCGGCGCTCAGAGGGGGGCGGGGGCTTCGGGCAGCATGGTGCTCGGGGGGCGGGGCTTCGGGGGCGTGGTGCTGGGGGGGCGGGGGGGTGGGGGGGGGGCCGCGGGGGGTATGGCACGGCGGCTCTCTTCTTTTTTGCCTGGGGCGGCAAAAAAGTTAGAGCCGGCCCTGATCCTTGAGGGGGCCACTTAGGGATCGGGGGCAAAATCAGTACTTGGTCCTGCTAGTGAAGGAAGGGGGCTGGACTTGATGACCTTTCAGGGTCCCTTCCAGCTCTATGAGATATAATATAAATATATGGAGATACACCTATTAAATTAGAGATGCAAAGTAGTTTTTAAAAATCCATTCTTTGAAATATGTCATAAGCCCATTGTGGCTGTACAATACACTATGTATTACACGGTGTGTCAACCCAGCTTTTGCCCTGAATCAGAACTACTTTAAAGTAATGATTGGTTATTCACTTGCAGTTTTCCCTTTTCTTTTTAAATATTTATCTATGCCGACTTGAGTTTACATACCACGTTGTTGTTTTTTTTCCTGGTACATGACCATAGGAGTTGCTGTTGTGTAGCACCGTTAAGACAGAAATAAGATCGATAGACTTTGTTGGAAGTTGAAGAAACTACCCCATTTTGCAGATGGCGCTGTGAAAAGTTTGCTGGAAATTAGCCTTTCAGGCCTCCACCATTCAGCCTTTATGCAGGCAAAACTTCAGTGAGTTATGTCTGCATTAGGAATGCAGAATAAGGTTGTAAGTGAAAATAATCTTTGATGAAAGGCCAGAGATGGAAGCTGTAAGATGGATTGCTTCTTAATGCTGCCGTTTGTTAAATAAAATCTTTGGAGATATTGCACAGATGGTTAAGCACATGGCAGTAGCATTTGCAGAAGTATTAAAGGCTTTGATGTTCCTTATGGTATGCCTTCATATTCTTAACCAGAAGCACAAAATAATACTGTTTTTATGTTTAGTACCTTAAATGTGATCCTTCCAATCATTAATTCAATTAGTCTTCCCATAAACTAAGCAGCTGCTTGGTAACACCTTCTTTTTCCCCAGCAAAGATAAAAGGAGAAACTTGTATCTGATGTAACAGTTCCATTAAATCAGAGTTTTGCTATTGACTTCAGTGGGAGCAAGACCGTAATTTGCAGTGTATTTCAAGGATAATTTTGTGTTCTATGTTTCTATCCATGTTCGCAGTGACCCCTCTATTCAGGTCGCTTATGAAGAGGCTCAAGCAGGGTTGGCACTTTATAGCTTAGTATGGAGAAGATAAGGCCCCCACTTCAGAAGCTCACAGTCCATTTGAAGGATGGGGAAGGGAGGCAAAGTGGCTGAGTGGTTATGTCTGGCATGTGTCTCGTTAGGCCCATCAGTTGGATTTTATAGAACAGTTTATAACAGCCTGTGTAAGGTTCAGTAGCTTCATGGAATACGTCTGCTTTGAGGAGGGAACTGAAGGGGCAAAGAGGGTGGAGTCTTGGTGGCCCAGGTCAGAAGGGGATTTCCAGGTAGAGGGGATGGCATGAAAAAAGGCATGGAGGATGGTTAGGTGAGCAGCTTGGGCCAGAATGAGGGGGGGTAATAGACAGTGTGAGAAATACCTTCCAACCAGCCCCTGCTTTCATTTACACTCATGCATCCCCCATGGAAATCAATGGGAATTGCTCGGATGCAAGACCAGAATGTGTGTGGGTTCTACGCCCACCTGCCCAAATACATTCTTCTTTTCTCACTCAAAAAAATCCATCCCTTCTTTTCCTTCTTCCCCATTACATCTTCACTATTCTCCCCAACACCTCCAGTTCAAACTTGGGGCCTTCAGTCAAGCCATTCAAAGTGGATACCCCAGCTGGCAAGCCCCAAAAGCTTATGCTATGTCAGATGGGTCATTTCCACAGAACGAGGGGGAGGAATAGGAACGAATAATATGTTTGCAGAGGTTTTATAATCCACTGACTATTAATTTCTCTCGCTCCCTCTTTCTGTAGAGTTGATCTAATGAGGCCAAGGCAACCAGGCTTTGCAGCTAGGTTGATATGAAAAAAATAGTTCCAATAAATGTTTTTAAAACTCCAAACCTTTCCCAAAATCAGCTTCTCTCTAAAATACATGGCACCAGGGTTTGAAGAATCCACTTGCCCTGTCGTCCATGGTGCCTGGAGAGCTTGCCTGGCTGAGTGACATCAGCTTCTTCAGAATATACGCTTTCATTAATAAAAGCTCCCAGCCCGTATGTTTGAGAAATCTTTCTAAACGTGAGCCGTGTACAAACCAGTGCAGTGTCGTCTCCCTAAGTCTGCAGACAACTCCAAAGCCTCTGGCTTCTCTTGCTGTAGCTCTGCCAAGCAGTAGCACAGTGAGTTTAACAGGACTCTGTTCAATTTCACGGCTGCTGTTCAGAATTCAGCAGAAAGCGGCTGTGGCACTGTAAAGAACCATGTCACTTTCACACTGCTGCTGCCCTAGAAAGCTTTGAGCAGGAGGGTGTCAGACACTGGAGTTAGTCACACCCAAAAACAAATCAGGGGGAGGGACCAATGGGTAAGGAATGGTGTCCCTAGCCTCTGTTTGTCAGAGGGTGGAGATGGATGGCAGGAGAGAGATCACTTGATCATTACCTGTTAGGTTCACGCCCTCTGGGGCACCTGGCATTGGCCACTGTCAGAAGACAGGATACTGGGCTGGATGGACCTTTGGTCTGGCCCAGTATGGCCATTCTTATGTTCTTATGACCTTGTGCCAGCCACAAGGCTCTTGGAAAAGTTGGGGACCGAGAGAAAAAGCACACTTCTTTCTTCAAGAAGAAAATTCAAACTTATCAGACTCCTACTTTGCTAGAGATGAGAAAAGATGGAATCCCTACATGGGGTCCCGGAACAGCACTCTGGCTCAAATCCAATCACTTTTCTCTTTTCCAGATGACGGGAAGGCCTTGGATTGTCATCTGGGTGCTGTTCCTGGGTAGTGGAGCCCCTTATCCTAGTTTAATCCTTTGACTCTTATGTCTGGTTCATTTTTCCAATCCTGTTTATGAGGGAACTAATGGGAGTGAGAGTTGGGGGTGGGGGCAGTGGGGCTAATTAAGTGCCTGTTGGAGTAGGAGAGGGATTGATGTAGAAGAAAAAGATTTTTGGGGGGAGGGGAAAGTGGTACAGTCAGAAAATATAGGGGACGAAGCAGAGAACAGTGTCTAAGGAAAAAGAAAAAGGATATATGGAGGTAGAGGGAGAGACAAAGAAAAAAAAAGAGGACACTACAGAGACTGAAAAGAGAGCAGGAGAAGATGTACCATAATCTGTTATGGGGGAAATAAAAGCATTGGAGTGCTTCTAGGAAAGGAAAGGAAGTAAAACAAAGTAAGGGACATGCAGTAACTTTCATTTTAAAAATGTATTAAATAGAAATGAAATGATCTTACAGCCCAAATCAAGCTATAATTATTCAGTGTTGAGCAATGTCCCTTTACAAAATGTATTCTGATTCTGACAGACGTGCAAGCTAATCAAATAGTTGTTTATAGCCTTAAGTGAAAAACAACTATTAATATTTGGAGGATTCTGCAATTAACATTTGTATGATCTTACATCTTAATGTGAATATATTTCAGTGCATTTGGGTTATGCACACCAGAGTTGTGTTACTAAACGTCATGGAGATTAGACATTGTAATTGATGCTTACAGAAAAGGGCCCCGAGAAAATAATTTTCTGTTCCAATTTTACTGGTTTAAATGAAAGAATTACACTAAGAGCCTTTGTTACTGGAGGAAAAAGTGGTGCATGTTTTCATGGAGGTGAGTGATTGTTTTCATTTTACTTTAGTTTTAGAGAGAAAACTCTTTGTACAGATGAAAGGGATCATTTCAGGCAATGAGGTTTACACGGTAAGGGCCAGATTGCTATCTCAATTACACCTGTCCTGTGTAAGTCTGGAGTTATGGAGCTATTCCAGATTTACACCAAAGCTATTAGAATCTTGATGTAAGTACATACAAGGACAAAAGAATAAGAATTGTTCCCATTAGTTGAATCCTACTTATATTAAAAGATATCCACGAGAAATGCCTTCCACATTATCAGGTTATATGAATGTATTTTTGTGAGTGATAAGGCCCACATTTTTACGAAATGTGGAGATGAACATTGGTGAACAGATATACATTTCTGTGCAGTCTCCACCCAGTCAACTAAGCTGTCAACCAAGTATTTATCTCTTCAACTGTTAGTAAATTCACAGTATGGTTGCAGGCCATAGAGAAACATCTTATGACTATGAAAGGTAATAGCGTAATTGTCCAGATACAGAACTTATGCTTTTCTTATTTATCAGCATGTAAATTGCCTCCACACTGAATACTATCACAACACTGAACCTTCTGGTATGATGGTCTTGTAGAACAGAATTGCTTTGACACCATCTTTTCTTGATGCAGACACAATCCTACGCAACAAGGTACGAGCAACAACATTCCTAAAGATCACTACATTATTATTTTTTTAATTATTATTTGTATTATTGTAGTTCATAGGAACCTCGTCATGAACCAAGACCAGGGCCCCATGATGCTAGGTGTTGTACAAACACCAGTTGAAAGCTTAAAGGGACAGGGGAAACTCAAAGGCCAGTTATATTTATGTAGGCCCAGAACATTATTGGCCAAATAGTCAAAGCTGTGTGAAACTTTGCACCCATTTGTCTTAGGCATGAAAATCCCAATGTACTCATGCAACCTGAGGGCTGTCTGAGTATATACATGATGATATTTCAGTGCAGTTTTTTAATTACTCAAGGAAGATAATATTTGTGATGAGAGACCATTTCAAACAGGGATATCACAATGTAAAGTCTTTGTATGTATGTACAGTACATCTTTAGTTCCAAGGGAGCAGGACTCAAGATCATACATAAGAATATTTTTGGCTACCAAGTCAGAAGAATAGAAATATACTGGCATGGCTATACTACTGGTCTCTGGATCAGGAAAATGATCCCTGGATCAGAGGGGTGAAATTTTGGAACAGCCTTCCGAGGGAAACGGTGGGGGCAAAAGACCTCTCTGGCTTCAAGATTAGGCTAGATAAGTTTATGGAGGGAATGGTATAACGGGATTTTAGTCAATTAGGCAATAACGTGCCATCGCTGGTAAAATGAGGGTCCGGCTGGAGAATCTTGCCTATATGCTTGGGGTTCTACTTATCGCCATATTTGGGATCGGGAAGGAATTTTCCTCCAGGGAAGATTGGCAGAGGCCCTGGAGGTTTTTCGCCTTCCTCCGCATTATGGGGCAGGGGTCGCAAGCTGGAGGATTCTCTGCAACTTGAAGTCTTTAAATCACGATCTGGAGACTTCAACAGCTGAGTTAAGGGAAAGTGGGTGGGTCAGCTTTTGTGGCCTGCATCATGCAGGAGGTCAGACTAGATGACCATATTGGTCCCTTCTGACCTTAAAGTCTATGAGTCTATGAGTCTATGAGGAAAATGATTTTGAGTGCACAGTATTGAGGGAGGTTAGAGAAGCAACAAAATATAATAAAACAGTAATAATGGGTGACTTCAACTACTCACACATAATATGGTCAAAGCAATTTCTCAGCACTTTAAATAATTGCTTCTTGGAACAGCTAGTTCTCTAGCCCACAATTGGAGAAGCTTCCCCTGTGGACAAGTTATTCTATAATTATCCATTATTGGATTTCTCGTACCTTCCTCTGAAGCACCTTGCCTTGTACAGGCCATTGCCAAAGACAAGATACTGACTAGCCAGACCATTGCTCTGATCTACAGTAACTATGTTCCCGAAATATGCTGATTTGTCAGCGTTGGAGTTCAATGGCCCAGAGCAGAGGCAGGGCACGCGATCATTTATTTCATTTCTACACGTTTTTATGCTTTTAACTATAAAGTTGTTTGCCCTCATAATTTGTCAAGGAAACCCGCCAAATATAATGTTGTGTTTACCTGAAACATGACTAACACCCCCTACACTTCAAATTTAGGAAAGTTCATAAGAATGTGCTTAATGCGTCTCTATTTCAGAAACAGAGCAAGTTCTTAAGCTTAAGGGCATTGATTTCAATGGAACTTAAGCATAGGCTTAAGTGCTTTGCTGAATAAGGACGTTTTCTTGAATCAGGGGATTAGACAGCCTCATTCATGTTAATTACATGTTAATTCTGAAGACTAATGCAGATACCTGCTATCGCAGTTTAGGGCAACTACACCTGTATTCCCACCTCAGTGGTCCCTTGAGGGCACTCCCTCTAGATACCCGGCTCCTCAGCCATCACCTCTCTTGGGCAGAGACCCTCCTCCCTGGGAGTTTTTCAGGTTGCACAGTTCCCTGCCTAGACTGGGATATTCAAGCCAAACTGCCTAAAAGGCCAGTGTTAGCATTTTGCTTCCTCTCCAAAGGCTATGCCTAGTGTACTGCCTGTAGTTACAAATTACCACATAGCTCTTTCTAAGTAAGCACATTTATTCTTAAGGTGAAAGCATTACAGAGAAAATATACAGTATAAAAACAATAACAGAACCTGCATGCATGTTAAAAAGCTTACCAGAGGCCACCCCCGATGTCAGGCCTTCAAAACCCAGAACTGGGTTTTCCCTGTGTTTACAAGTTCAGCCCATCTCAGAACCAAAACAACCACGAATAGTTCAGCCTTTCTTTATATAGTTTGGGCCTTTGATCTTGGCCTCATGTAACAGGTGATGAGCAGGCAATGGGCCATTGCTCAAGGCGTAGCTTCAAAAGGCTGGGTTTTTGCATAACCAGAGGTGGGGCATTTGCATTTATCTCCCCCTAGATATTCACCAGGAAAACCATTTAACACTTTTTCTTCCAAAAGTCCTCTCTTGTCTGCCACATTGTTCAGCTAGTCCTTTGTATCCCAGGTCTCTCATCTGTCACATCTTCCCCCTTGAGAGGTTACATACAATCCCGGCCTACAATAATACACAAATTATTCATTTAATACAGTGGACCCCAAGGATACTTACAGTTAATTCAATAAAGTCTCCCAGGGATATTGCAGGAAATTGCTGTACCTGTCACACCTTTAACACCAGATTTTCTAAAAAACATAGCCAGGCAATTGCATGTGTAAAATGTGCACCTACTGGCATGCCAAGTTTGTGGGAACAGTTATTGCAGTTGCTCATGCAAATGGCCAAAGTGCATCAAAATGACCCTGGTCCTTAAATTGCTCTGCATAATTTTTCCCCACTGATTCAAACAGAATGCAATACAACTTCTAATTAAAATTCTGCAATGCAGTCCACTAGTACAGACTCTCTGCCTGTGCACCAAAGTCAATAAGACTCCATTCAAGTGGAGGGAGGAATGTGCCAAAAAATTATATTGCAGGAACGGCATCTTAGTAATTGAACAAAGGCCTTATTCTACTCTTGAGACCCATGCTTTATTATATTGTAATTTGGCTCTTGCCACAGAGTAAATTTGACACCCCTCTTCTACAGGACACGAGGGAGCCTAGAACATCATAGAAATGTAGGGCTGGAAGAGGTCATCATGTCCAGCTCCTTGTGCTGAGGCAGGGCCAAGTAAACCTAGACCGTCCCTGCCTGATGTTTAGCCAACCTGTTTTTAAAAACCTCCAGTGATGAGCATTCCACAACCTCCTCTGGAAGCCTGTTCCAGAGCTTAATTATCCTTATGTTTAGGAAGTTTTTCCTAATATCTAATCTAAATCTCCTTTGCTGTGGGTTAAGCCCATTACATCTTGTCCTTCTTTCAGTGGACATGGAGAACAATTGATCACCATCCTCTTTATAATAGTCCTTAACACATTTGAAGACTTATCAGGTCCCCCTCAAGACTAAGCATGCCCAGTTTTTTTTAACCTTTCTTCATAGGTCAGGTTTTCTAAACCTTTTATTATTATTTTTCTTGCTCTCCTTTGGACTTGCACCAATTTGTCCACATCTTTCCTGAAATGTGGTACCCAGAACTGGACACTGTACTCCATCGGAGACCTGGCCAGCACCGAGTAGAGTGGGACAACTACTTCCCATGTCTTACATATGACACTCTTGTTAATATACTCCAGGATATTAGCCTTTTTTTCACCCATATCACATTGTTGACTCATGTTCTATTTGTGATCCACTATAACCCCCAGATCCTTTTTGGCAGGACTGTACTACCATCTAGCATTTGATTTTTCCTTCCTAAGTGAAGTACTTTGCACTGGTCTTTACTGAATTTCATCTTGTTGATTTAAAACCAATTCGCCAATTTGTCACAGTGGTTTTGAATTCTAATCCTGTCTAATGTGCTTATAACCCCTCCCAATTTGATGTCATCTGCAAATATATAAGCATACTCTCCACTCCATTATCCACGTCAGTAATGAAAATATGAAACACCACCAGACCCAGGACTGACCCCACTAGATATGCCCTCCCATTTTGACAGCAAACGATTGATAACTATGCTTTGAGTACGGTTTTTCAATCAGTTGTGCGCCCACCTTATAATAATTTCATCTAGTCCACATTTCCCTAGTTTGTTTATGAGTCTGTCATGCGGGACTATGTCAAACGCCTTACTAAAAATGAGTATATATCAAATATATTCCTTCCCCAAACCACTAGGCCAGTAACCCTGTCAAAGAGGAAATCTGGAAATCTAGAACTAAAACCTTTAAAAAAAAATCCTGAACCATACTGACAGGAAATGAAAGCTATCAATGATGGAATGAAATTCTGTTTCTAGCAACATTTAGTTGAGATAGGAGTTGACACATTCCAAATACCCTAATGAAAATTATCCCTATCATGAAGGTCATAAAAGAGGAAGCTCCAATCATCCATATTTGAAGTAACCAAAGAATAGATAAGGTTTATTTTTGTGGATTCTGTAGTTAAATATTGGCAGACATAGGAAATAATTCTCAATGAAAAGGGCAACAAAACTTAAAAAAAAAATCTAATTCTCAGTTTGGAGTGGATTAAATGTTACTATAGTCAATTGATTTTCCATCTATGGATTCCTAGTACTGGCTAGCAAATTTTTTTTGAAGTATCCACCAGGTTGCATCTGGTTTTCAGATATTCACATGAAGGTAATTTTGACTCCTCAGTTATTATAAACTTTGCCCAGCATTTTCAAAAGTTACTAGTGATTTTAGGTACCTCATTTTTTGACTGAACTTGAGACTTCTTAAAGGAACCTGATTTTCAGAGAACAAGTACTCTACATTTCTGAAAATAAGTCCCCTTTAAAGTGTCTCAGATTGGGCACCAGCAAGCGAGACTCCTCAAGTAATTAGTCACTTTTGAAAGCGATGGCCTATGTTTTGATTGCATTTATATGCATTTCCTCAGGTGCAGTGATGCACAAAAACTGGAAGGTTGTAAACCTCCTTCCCTAAATTTTACAAAGTATAAACTTTGTTGCTTGCAGGTTGTTTTATTTTTTAAACTTTGATGCATGGAGTTAGCCTGATACGTTTTAAAATCATTCCAAACTCTTTGGCCTTGAACATAGATAAGTTTGACTGAAATCAGTCTTTAAATTGATTAAATTAAACCGATGCAAATCACTGCTTGGACGCAACGTTGGTTTCGAATTGGCATATATCAATTTAGCTTACTTCAGTTTACAATTGATTTATGTTGATTTAGTTTAATTTGTTAAATGAGAGCAACAAAGCACTAGAAGAGTCGTTCTCAAGAAATATTACTCATGGCATAATTAACGTTCACCTCAGCTTCAGCTGGTTATATATCCCCTTGGAAATTTTGGCAGGCAATGCCACAGGAAGACTTTTTCAGTCTGGTACTGAACTTTTGCTTGGATTTGGAATGCTCATTGAGAAAGATCCTTGCTGTTGACTTGCCATTCTCCAGCTCCCGCCCCATTACCATTCCTTTGTATTTATTCACCTCTGTGCTTCCTTCAGGATCCCATGATAACATTAAAAGAAAAATGCTGGAGAACAATTGATATTGCATGAAAACCATTTGACAACAGTTCTTTATCGTACTGGCAAGGGACTGGTGACCCCTGTTTCTCAGGGGGCAGTTGCTGTAACATGTATTCACCCTAACAAACATTTTCTTAAAAGAAATACTGTTTTTCACAATGCACAATTATCCTGTGGGACTCATTGCCACCAGGTAACACCAAGCCCTTGAATTTAGACGGATTAAAGAATGGGATTAGCCATTTATATGCTTAATAAGAATATCTAGAGTTTGGGGAAAGGGATATAAATCGTCATGCTTCTGACTGATAGGGGTCAGAAGGAAACTTGCGCTGGTGGCAGGTTATCTCATAGCCACCTATTGCAGTGTTCATTGAGATTGAAAAAAATGGATTTGTTTAGTCTGGAAAAGAGAAGACTGGGAGGGGACATGATAACAGTTTTCAAGTACATAAAAGGTTGTTACAAGGAGAAAGGAGAAAAATTGTTCTTTTTAATCTCTGAAGATAGGACATGTGGCAATGGGCTTAAATTGCAGCAAGGGAGATTTAGGTTGGACATTAGGAAAAGCTTCTTAACTGTCAGGGTGGTTAAGCACTGGAATAAATTGCCTAGGGAAGTTGTGGAATCTCCATCACTGGAGATTTTTAAGAGCAGGTTGGACAAACACCTGTCAGGGATGGTCTAGATAATACTTAGTCCTGCTATGAGTGCAGGGGACTGGACTAGATGACTTCTCGAGGTCCCTTCCAATCCTACACTTCTATGATTCTATGATTCCTGTAACTTCCTCACAAATAACTGGTATTGGCAACTGTTGGATACTTGAACTGGAGTAGATGGACCAGGAGTCTGATACAGAATAGCAATTCTAATGTTCCTGTGTTTCAGATCAAAATGTTTTTAGTCTTTAAGGTGTGCTTTTAAGTCATCTGGCACCAAGGGACATGTGCAAAATGTGCATGCAATTCTACACCTAATTTATACATGCAATTATTGTCACTGTGCACAAACTTAGTATTGTTCTGTGGCTATCAATGTGCTATTTGAAATACAGTTATGATGGCTGCACACAGAAGTCTTGTATGTATAAATTAGACACACAATTGCACACCCAACACAGTAACTGAGATTCCTGGCCTTTTGAAAATTGGGACGTACTTTTACGGTGGGGTTTTCACATTTTATTTTGCCAAAGTAGTTTTTAAATCTTAATATAAGTGAAAAGCAACAATTTCTTTACATTATATTTCTAGTGAAGCTCAATATTCTTCCAACAGACTAATCAGAGAACAAATTATTCTATGCCATATCATTCTTCTTTCTAACCTAAATACACCTGTCTCTGCTCACAGACCTGTCCCCATTGATTCCCCATTTAACATCCCCCATTTTCCCTATGAGGATCATTCATGTAGGAATCTAGGTGGGAGACCAATTTCTAATCCTTTCCAGGTATTTCCTCTCTTTGTCTTAGCATTAACCCTTCCTGTTATCTTTAATGTTGCACCAAGAGTTTTCACTTAACAAGGAAGAAATCTACATCAGTAATGAAAGCAAAAAAATGTTTATCTTAATGCAATGTTAAGGTAATAAATCAAGCACGTGAGGAATTCCAAAAATGTTCTCCCTATGCATTAATTTCTCAGCATTATACATCTGATGTATTTTATGGTATACATGGTTAAGCACTCAAAAGTCAGGAAATGACAAATTAAGGTTGCATGTGCCGCCTTTAATTACATGATCACTTACTATTTCTCAAGTAAAGCATTTTAATACCATACAATATTTTTTAAAACCTTAGATGCATGAGTAGCATCTTGTATCTTATTTTTTCATATTATATACTTATTTTCCTTCTCAAAATAGTTCAGTGTGTCTGAGTCCTAGACTTTTTATACAAGTTCCCTTATCTCAGGGTTATATATTTTCAGTACAACTTTCATTATCTTTCATTATATTACAGAAAAATTTCACTTTTACTATTCAATCTATACTATACATTGTGTAAGTACATTTTACTGTGTGCTTTTCCTATAAATGAGTGTTCATCTGCTATACACAGTATAATACGTAAGTATTAGATAATACACATACATATAAAAGGTTATAGAAGAAACTGCATTATACTTAAGGATGCTTGAAGAGCCTTAACTTTTAAATTTCCTGACTTTTGACTGCTACACTGTGTGACCGTAACATAGATTTTTGTTGGCATTGCCTACGTTCTTGGAAGAAAACTAATGGGAGAAAAAAGATTTATGAAAGAGAGAAGGTCATTTGCCAGGAGTCTGAAGCTCTGCACATTTGCAAAGATAGGGCAATGGCATATATAGATTCCATAGCGTGGAACTATGTAGTTAGAAGTCTGCTGAATGCCATGCTTGTGATTTTTCTCTTGTGCACCTGAGCCAAAAGACCCAGTGCTGCACAGAGAGACCCCTGCCCCTACATGTATCCTCTTGCAGGATCAGAGCCTAAGGCAGCTTTGATTTCTATGAGACTACTAATCAAGTAAGGTATTAACCATGAGAAAAGGTGGTAGAACACAGGTCTCAATACAGGTGGATCTACATTAACTATCTTGATTATGTCACAAGACACACTGATGTTCAACCATGTATCTAAGGCTGGGTTCAAGCCTGTTTTAATTTTGGAGCACAGGAAATTAGCAAAGAGGGGGGGAAAGGGAGACGGGGGGGAAATCTATAGGTTGGGAGCTTTTTTGGATTATGTAACTAAGTATCAGATCTGGCTTATTACGTACAGTATACACAATGAATTACTTAGGCTAGCCTACTTTGGAGTGATTTCCCTTTAGAACTAAAATCCCAGTGATGCTGGTGAAAATATATTACATTTTTTTAATAATGTCAGTGCCTATAAAGAACGGAAGTGAAGCGAATATATTCATACATCTATAGCGCTCTGCTTTGGCGCCTATTGTAATCAAAATCCAATTGAACCTGTTTTTATAATACAGCAGGAGCTCACTCTACATGCATTGTCTTTTGCGTACTCAACACAACAGCAGCAGATACCTGCCTGTGTTTTTAAAAGGTAAGATAATTGCAGTTATACAAGGACTTTAATTTCTTTTTTCTGCTGTATGGTATATTGCTTTGCATAGGGCAGAGAGGCTGGGAAAATTATATTTGAAGGAACAGGTTTCACCAGCTATGGACAATAGCTGGGGGAAGGTCTAGATGATCTAATAGGTGTTTTCCATTTCTAATTTCTATAAGTGAACCGACCGTAAAATTTTTCAGTAAATTAAAGCATTTTGCCCTCCCCACAAAAAAAACAAAAAACCAACCACACCCTATACTGCAAATGTGTTTTGTTAGGCATTGGTTTCATTTTAAAATGTGTTGCTGTTTAATATGTATTTACTGGTGATGCAGTCGATAATATAATTTAAAATGTAAAATCATTCCCGAGAAGAGAGAGTTATTAATGTCTGACTGCTTCCTCTTTTTGTCAACATAAATAAGAAACAGAAAACATCATTCATACTTGTACCCAGGGTCAATAATTGTAGATAGAAGTTTGGCATCATCTTCCTACTGATAGATGGGAAAGCCTAATTTTCTGCCAGGAGTGAAATAGAATAGTTAGTTTTGCCCAATACATTATAAGACTCTCTCATAATGCATATGCACAAGAGGGTTGAATTAAGGTTACACTGCTTCCTAAATTTTGCGTGCTTGACTTTGCAACTTTAACGATGGTTTAACGTAGGACTTTTGGTGTGTAATATCAATATATAATATATACACAAAGAGAATATCATCAGTGCCAAAAACTAACTATAGGCAGCACTAACAGTTTCACTTATAATGGCCACAATTCTGCCACATTCAGTCAGGTTGCCTTCTAAATCAGGGTTATCTTCATTCAGCAAAGGGCTTAAATCCCACTGACTTCACAATGCCTTCAATGGGACCTCCGTGCATGGTTTAAGTTAAGCATTATATAATAACTTTCCTGAAGAGGGATGGACTTAAACATGTACTTAAATGTTTTGCTGAACTGAACTCAGCATGTATTACCTTACACTGCAACTCGTCTCAGTAGTTTCCATGGGGCTACTCTTGGAGTAAGGTGCTAGTCAGCATGAGTAAGGGTGGCAGAATTTTTGGTGTATTAAGTATTTGTGCAAATTTTGATTGAAATATATGACTGGTAAATGGTGTACCAGGCATCCATTCTACCCTCACTGCTTCCCTTGTTTTATTTGGAGGGCCAGACCCTCAGTTTGTGTAAGTTGTCATGGCTCAATTGAAGTCAATGCTATGACAATTTGCACACCCAGAGGATCAGATATATGAAGTGATTACTTTCACATTGTTGCTTATTTCATTTTGCATTTTGTCTGGAGAAATTATATTTGCATTAAAACGACTTTCAAATAAAGGAGGAGAGATCGTCTACAGAATGAAAAAAAAATTCTAAACATTTTAAAAATTCTGTTCCACTTTCTCTTGGGGAATATTCTTGTGAAACCGCTGCTGGGCCCCCCCTCCCCCCGTTTCTCAGCAATATTTTACTTCTGCACAGTACATCACATGCGCTGCCCCGCTTCACAGCGTTCTATTCGATTCAGTAACAGATTTAAATTTAGCCATTTTCTGAGTGCAAATAGTACCATTATTCATGTGACCTTGTACTAACTCCCAAGCTACTGCCCGGTTCTCTTGATAATTTTCCACGCACGAGGTAGAGGATCTCGGAGGTCAATGTGAAAGGAAAGTGTTACGCAACTCTACGGGATGAATCTCCCAGGAATAGGATCTCAGAAAGACACAAAAAATTAAGTCCTAATATGGCTACAACTTAGAAAACGTTGATCTGCTGGGTATTAGGGTACTTCGTATGTACATAGTATGCTCCCTACTAGCTAGCTGCTTAGTGCTGAGCCAGCCCTTCTAGTGAGCAACCAGCTTGGCCTCTGGTCACAAGGAGGGGAAGCTCCATAGCACGTGAGACAGCAGGTTCTAATGAACTAAGTTAGGGACTAATCTGAGCTCTGGTACTGACTCCATCAGGGGCCCTGGTAGACATAGGTGCCTAACGTTAGGTACTGAAATCCGGAGGGGCTAAGCAATGGAAGCTGCAAGCCACCTTTCTTTCGCTACCTAATTTTGGATTAAAGTCCCTTACTTAATAGGCCCAACTTTGAAGATTTTGACCTTAACCTCTCTGTGCTTCAGGACCTAGCCCTCTAAAATGCAGATAATATTATAACATTACTTCCCAGAGGGGTTGGGACAAGTACACTTCTACCCCGATATAACGCGACCCGATATAACACGAATTCGGATATAACGCGGTAAAGCAGCGCTCCGGGGGGGCGGGGCTGCGCACTCCGGCGGATCAAAGCAAGTTCGATATAACGCGGTTTCACCTATAACACGGTAAGATTTTTTGGCTCCCGAGGACAGAGTTATATCGAGGTAGAGGTGTAGTTAATGTTTGTAAAGTGATCTAGACTTCGTAAAACTCACCAGAATATACACAAATCCCTCCAGTGATGTGGAACCTAACAGCCCAGCTAACTTGGACAACTGTCCTTTGTAACACTTGTCATTATTTACACAACTGTGCACAGGCCCCAGCAGATGCAGCTGGCTCAGTTTTTTCCTGGAGCAAGACCCTACAGAGGATGGGAACTAAAGTCCCCCCCTACCCCCGCCACCCAAACACATTTTACATAAATTATTATTTGTAAGAATGTGCAAGGGATTGCCCAGAGACAAGGGAAGGCCCAATCTCTGCCCTGAAAAGGTCACAAACTCTAATGGCTCCTTTACAACTATCCCTAGTGTGGATGCAGTTATACTGTATAAAAAGTGCTTATACTGGTTTAGCCTATTCCTGTATGGGAAAAGGAATAAGCTGTACCAGTATAAGTCCACATTAGGGGGTTGTATTGGTATAAATATTTGGGTAAAAGAAAAAAAAAGATAAAAAACAAATCACACCCTATTTTGTAGTTATAGTATTACAAAAATCTGAGTTTCGATCAGGACTAAGGATACAAGCAGGAAATGAAGGGTGGAGAAAAGAAGGGTAAAACTAAAGCTGGCTGAGAAAAATAAATACATTTCAAAAGTATTTGCATTTTGCAGGGATGGAAACAGTCCCAGTGTTTTTATGTTTTAAATCATTTTTGCAGTGTAACTTTTTTAAATCAAAATGTTTATTGAACCCCTTGTAGAAAACTTTTTTCTGTAAATGAAGGTTCAGTAAATGTTTCTATAGCAGTTTTTATAATGCTTGATTTTAAAAAAAATCCTGAAAGTTTTTGTACAAAACATGTAAACGTCTTTGTGAATTTTTCTCATTTGGTAAAAAAGGCCATTGTTGGTTTAAAAAAAAAACCCATTAACAATGTCAATGAGTTCTATATAAAACAATGGCATATACTCCTTTCTTCCTTCCTCTTTCCCCCCTCCTTTCTTTCTATAAGTATCAACAATCTTCCCCTTGTCCTGGTCCCAGCCATAATTAGTCGGTTAATTTCTTATAGGCATCACAGTAGGAGTTGCTCTTGAGATAACCCTTCCACAAAGTCATACAGGGAGATTCACCTTGCAAGGAGATTAAGATTTGGCTTGACAACTGTTGTCCCTGAGCAGAGATGGGCGGACAGTGGGAGGATGTGTTAATATGGATCTCCCTCACCCCCTTCTCTGTAATGCCCCTCAGAATCTGTGAGTTTGTTTGACATGTCTCAAGTAATACATCAATACAGAGGCATGACCCAGTGATAGGGCATAAAAATGGGACTCGGAGTTATTCCTGCCTCTTCCACAGACCTTCTGAGTGACCTTTTGAGAGTCACGTCACCTCTGGGCCTCAGTTTCCCATTGCATCCTTTGTGAGATCTTTGGGCAGGAAGTTTCTTTCACTATGCGTATGCACAACACTTAGCACAATGGGGCCCTCATCTTGACTGGGGGCTCAATGAGCTGCTGTAATACACACAACAAAAATGGGCTCTGGATTCGGGTGAACAATTTGGGCTCAATCCCATAACCACAAAGAAACATTTACTAGAACCCCAACTTCACGATTCAAAATGTTGTGCATCCATAATGTAGGATAACGCAGCGGGAGAGAGAGAAGCACTGGAGCCATTTGTGGAGCAGAAGTAAATTTGGGTTTAAAATAGGGGACACCTTTCCTAACGAGGGACAGTCTAGATGTAATTTCCTGGTTTAACAAAGATGGCAGTAGCAAATTATGCTAATATCACATCATCAAGGTCCAAGGTCACCAGCCACCACTTCTCGTATCTTTCCTGCTATGATCTACTTGCCCCTCAGCTTTCCCACATCCCCTGTTCTTATTTTCATTCTTTCCTCTTCTCTCCTTTTCATTGCCCCACCTCTGTCCTTCCCTCTGCTCTTCCCTCTACCCTTGTTGTTTAGAGACACACAGCTTGGTGCAAGCCAGTCTTCAGTCTGAATCAGGGGCCACCAGGGAACACCCCCAGTGCATGAGTGGCATAGGACCAACATACATGGCCCAGCCCACTGCAGTTCCCTTACCTCCAGCATGCCTGCTAGCTAGCCGTGCCTGCAGCGCGCCCGATGTCGCTGCAGGCACGGCTAGCTAGCAGGCATGCTGGAGGCAAGTAGAACTCTGGAATTCTGACCTGTGGAACAGCTCATCGGCAGGCGTCAGCATCATGTTACAGCACTTCAGAGGAGGAAGCTAGTACGCTGAATGCCTAAAGTCAGACACTTATGATCCAGGCTCCCCTTCTGACATTTGAGCACCCCGGCTGCACACTTGGCAAGGTCAGTCACGCGTGCACAGTGGCTGACTAGCCCACAGATGCTTGATCACCCTCCTATTATAAAGGTAGGACTGAGACCAAAGACTAGGCAGAGATTTGAGTGTGTTAGTTGACTGCTCTGGACGGCAGTCCCAGCACACTTAATTTTTATTAATAAACATGTGTGTGTGTGTATAACACCATAAAATGACTTGGAGCTTTATGAAAAACAGATGTTTCAGAGCCAGGAGAAAAGCACAGTGACATTAAAAATGTAGACTCTTCAGTGACTATAATACTGAACACAAATACCAATCCTGCGTTTTGCTTTCTTCCTTCACGAGGAACACTATTTCTTAGAAATGTTCTGGATCCCAGCAAGTTCCTACTCAGCTTCTACCCAAATACATGTCCTAAAACCTTTCCACAGATATAACAGGTTTAAAAATCAAACTAACCCAAAACACTGACCTGCTCTCCCATTTCCACTATATCGGTCTTCACTTGTAAGTATGGGACCATACAAATCCAGCCTGTTGCTCTGCTAGGGAGCCCTTCCCACGCCCACGCCCGATGTCTCAGAACCCTGCTGCACATGAAGGCTGCTCAGAGGATTCAGCATTCAGATCCTGCTATCCTACATCCCCTGAGGCAGTTGAACAGTTCTCTAGCCAGGAAAATGGAATCCTTGCCTATTTCCTTCTCTGGTATCCAATGTCTGGGCCTGGCTACTTGGGTCTGCCATGGGGCTCTGAATTTTGCCTGATGTGGAGGGAGACAATTCTGTCTTCTGTCATAGAATCATAGAATATCAGGGTTGGAAGGGACCTCAGGAGGTCATCTAGTCCAACCCCCTGCTCAAAGCAGGACCAATCCCCAGACAGATTTTTACCCCAGTTCCCTAAGTGGCCCCCTCAAGGATTGAACTCACAACCCTGGGTTTAGCAGGCCAATGCTCAAACCACTGAGCTATCCCTCCCCCCCATATCAAACACCCTGCTCTCACATGCACGATAATCTGTTTGCTAAAACGAACATGGTAACACAAGGAAGAGATTGTGGCTATTTTTCAGGGGAATCCAACAAGGATGAATTTAAGAATGTTGTTGTTTCATAACTGGGTTTACCAAAACAAGAAGCAAAATCAAAGAGATTTTCTAGCTGCAGCTATGAGGTAGTTTTCGACAGAGTCTATTTGTCTGTTGAAGGGCACAAGGCCTGTGCTGACAGATCTTGTCAATGCAAATGTAATAGTTACTATGAAGGATCTGGAATCTCTTGATGTCACTGAGGGTACATCTACACTGCAGCTGGAAGTGTGCTTTGCATCTCTGGTAGCCAGACATGCGCTAACTCTGCTTGAGCCAGTGCACTAAAAATAGCAGCGGTCCACGTGGGTTTGTACTTGGGCTGCTAGCCTGAATTGCTACCTGAGCTAGTACGCATGTGGCACCCTAAGATGGGACATAGCCTAAACAGAGAGGTAGGCTGGTCTTGTGGTTAAGGCATTGTACTTGTCTCACAAGATCTGAGATCAACTCTGCCACAGATTTCATGTGTGATCTTGGGCAAGTCATTTAATCTCATGGTGCCTCAGTTCCCCATCTATAATATGGGGATAATACTTCCTTTCTCCACTCCTTGTCTGTCAATTTAGATGGTAAACTCTTGGGGGCATGGACTGTTTCCCATTATGCATGTATACTGCTCCCAGCACAATGGGATGTTTGCCTCAGTGGGATGCAACTGTAATACGAGTGAACAACAATAATGGAGCTGAACAGTTATGGTTTGTTTCAGAGAAATTAATCGCTGGCGAGAATTTAAGGTTATTCTATTTATGTGACTATGCTAATTTAAAATCACTTGGCTTGGAGAGCTTTAGCCTCTTCTTTGCTAAAAAGTTTGCATAAATTACATGTAAGTGAATTAGAACATTTTCTATGCTGTTTGAGGATAGGAGAGAAACAGTGAAAATTTAGCCCAAGGATGATCCTCTCATTTGTGCTCAGGGGTTAGAAAGCTTCCATAAACTGGGATTCAGCAAGGATTCTAATCACATAGGGTATGTCCTCACTGCAGAATTGGCCCAAGCTCTTACCCCGGTGATGTCCCTTAGCCCCCTCCCGTCCACACACAAAAGCCTCACATAAGAGCTTTAAACCTGAGCTAGCTGGCAGAGCTGGGGATGTGGGTCAGAGCCTTGTTCTGCTTTCACTGCTAACCAGTCCACTCTGTAGCTAAGCTACTCAAGTGCTGACAGTCCTCCGATGCCTTCCCATAATTCCCCTCTGGGCCCAGAAGGAAAGACAAGTTCTCTTAGGATACGTCTATACTACCCGCCGGATCGGCAGGCAGTGTTCGATGTATCAAGGATCAATTTATTGCGTCTCGTCTGGACACGATAAATCGATCTGCTAATCGACGCCCGTACTCCACCTTGGCAGGAGGAGTCAGCGGAGTCGACGGGGGAGCCGCGGCAGTCGATTCGCCATCGTGAGGACGGCCAGGTAGGTCGAACTAAGATACTTCGACTTCAGCTACATGAATAGTATAGCTGAAGTTGCGTAGCTTAGTTCAAACCCCCCCCCCCCCCCCAAGTGTACACCAGGCCTTACAATTCACTGGGAAAGAATCAGAGTGGCTCAGCTCACTGCATCCCAAAGAACTCCATATTAGTCCCAGCAAAGACCAGCGGGGGAACTCAGCACCAGCGAGGACACACAAACTTGAGTCAGGTTATGCAGTGTGGCTGCTCACACCTGGGCTAGGCTAACCCAGTTGGGGATCACCTAGGCTAATTCTGCAGTGAAGACATCCCATTGTAGTCTCAGCCTGTTCAGGTAGGTGAGGAAGCCATTAAGGAACAGAGAGCTGGAATGACAGAATGTGTGCAGTGTTTTGATTTGGCTTCAGAAGGAATTAAGAGCTCACCCTTTCCTCCATTCTACACTGGCCAAGATTTTAAGGGAGCTAGCACAATTAAATGCCCGGCTCCCATTGAAGTTTGGATCTTTGCTTTCAGTGAATAACAAAGGAAGTCTGCACCCTATCAAAAGTTTGGTATTAAACATAACTAGAAATAGGTTACACAAAAATTAGTCATTATATACACATCCTCTGCATGTAGAAGAATAGATCCCATTATGTTAAATGTGCCTTTGCATTTCTGGGGGCATAAGGAATTGGACTCATGCCTAAATAAAGCCTTCTCTGCAATGATATTAAAGAGGCTGGTTTTACCTGAAAAGCTGTTTTTTCAATTGATTAGATTACCAGCTCAGAATTATTGGAGTTTAAAGTAATCTGTTGGTGACAAAGCCTACACTAAAAACACATAGTAGAATGCTTGTGTCTGCAATTTGAAAAGCTGACATTCAGGGCCCAAGTCAGCAGAAAAAAGTGCTGTCCCTAGCCCCAAACTACTACTGCAAACCCAGTACCTGTATATGTCCGCTAAAATTATCAGCAGTGAAATCATTACATGTGGAATGTCATTAGGTTTCAGAGTCCATATCCTAAATTTGTTAGTCTTTAAGGTGCCACGGACTCCTCGTTGTTTTTGTGGATACAGACTAACACAGCTACCCCTCTGATACATGAATGGGGTAGATCATCTCTCCTTTAAAACCAAATTTTGATCTTAAGAGACATTGCAAACAATCCTTGTAAAGGGCATGACTGATGGCCCACACTCCTGTTTATTTCAAAGAGTTGGTTAAAGCACAAGCTTATCGAATTAAGCCATTGTTAGAGCTCTACAACATCTCACTTGAAACTCAAATCATATTGTTCTGTTAGATATTGTGGCTAAAGTTTTCGACTGATCTGGAAAGATTTTAGTTTTATTTGTTTATTCATTTTTTAGCTTTCTGTGAAAAACCAAAGTTTTTTCCAGACGCATTTTCAGATGAGTTGTTCATTTGTGTTCAAGTCAAACGGATGGAGACATGTTATATTCTGGTTCCCTGAATGGCTGAGCTTATGGCACATGCTCAGGAGAATAAAATAAGCCACGGGATAATTTGAGTTAAAAAGAGCTAGACCTAGCAAGAGACATAAAATGTAATAAGAAGAGGTTCTTTAAATATATTAGGAGCAAGAGAAAGATGAAGGAAAGTGTGTGTCCTCTACTTAGTGGGAAAGGAGAGAGAATAACAGATGACATCAAGAAGGCTCAGGTGTTTAATGCTGATTTTGCTTCAGTCATCACAAAAAAGGTTAGTGGTGACCAAATACTCACCACTATTAACATTAACAACAAGGGAGAAGGAATGGAAGCCAAAATAGGGAAAGAACAGGTTAAAGAATATTTAAATAAGTTTGATGTATTCAAGTTGGCAGGGCCTGATGAAATTTATCCTTAAGTACTTAAGGAACTAGCTGAAGCAATCTCGGGACCATGAGCAATTATCATTGAGAACTCATGGAGGACAGGTGAGGTCCCAGAGGATTGGAGAAGGGCAAACATAGAACTTATCTTTTAAAAGGGAAACAAAGAGGTCCCTGGGAATTATAGACCAGTCAGACTAACTTTGATACCTAAAAATATATGGGAACAAATTAAACAATTTGTAAGCACTTCTAGATAATAGGGTTATAAGGAATAGGAGCATGGATTTGTCAAGAACAAATCATGCCAAACCAACCCATTTTCTTTCTTTGATAGGGTTACTGACCTAATGGATAGGATGGAAGCAGTAGATGTGACATATCTTGATTTTAGAAAGGGTTTGACAATCCCATACAACATTCTCGTAAGCAAATTAGAGAACTATAGTCTAGATGAACTTACTATAAGGTGGGTGCACAACTGGCTGAAAAAACATACTTAAGGAGTAATTATCAATAGTTCACTGTCAAATTAGGAGGGTGCAGCTAATGGGGTTCCTTGGGGGTTAGTCCTGGGACTGGTACTATTCAATATTTTCATTCATGACTTGAATAATGGAGAGTATTCTTATGAAATTTTCAGATGACACCACACAGGGAGGGATTGCTAGCACTTTGGAGGACAGGATTAGAATTCAAAATGACCTTGACAAGTTGGAGAATTGGTCGGAATTCAACAAAATGAAATTCAGTACAGACAAGTGCCAAGTACTTCACTTAGGAAGGAAAAATCAAAAGCACAACTACAAAATGGAGAATAACTGGCTAGATATCTGTGAAAAACCAAAGGTGTACTGCTGAAGAGGTTCTGGGGGTTATAATGGATCACAAATTGAATACGAGTCAACAATGTGATGCAGATGGATAAAGGCTAATATTCTGTGGTGGATTAAGAGCAGTTTTGTCTGTAAGACACAGGAGATAATTGTCTCACTCTACTCAGCACTGGTGATGCCTCAGCTGTAGTACTGTGTCCAGTTCTGGGCATTGCACTATAGGAAAGATGTGGACAGATTGGAGAGAGTCCAGAGGAGAGCAACAAAAATGATAAAAGATTTAGAAAATCCTGACTGATGAGGAAAGGTGATAAAAATGGGCATTTTTAGTTTTGAGAAAAGAAGACTGAGGGGGACACTGATAACTGTCTTGTCTTCAAATATGTTAAAGGTTGATATAAAGAGGATGGTGATCAATTGTTCTCCATGTCCACTGAATGTAAGGCAAGAAGTAATTAACTTAATCTGCAGCAAGGGAGATTTAGGTTAGATATTAGGAAAATCTTTCCTACTCTAAGGGCAGTTAAGCTCTGGAATTGGCTTCCAAGGGAGGTTGTGGAATGCCCACCATTGGAGGTTTTTACGACCAGGCTGGCTTAACACCTGTCAGGGATAGCCTAGGTTTACTGGTTCTGCCTCAGCACAGGAAGCTAGACCTGATGACTTCTCAAGGTCCCATCCAGCCTTCCATTTCTATGATTCTAAGTAACTTAAGAGCCTACGTCCCATTTTCACAAGTAGCTCTGGTACTTAGGCTCTCAGTCCTATTGATTTTCACTGAGATTTAAGCTCCTAAGTCACTTTAGAAAATGGGAATTATGAGCTTTTGAAAATGTTACTCCTCGTTAGTTTCTCAAGGAAGCCTGCATTTAGTGTGGTGTTTGATTAAACAAATATCAGGAAAAATGCCATATTGATTGATGTTCCTGAGTTCTGAAAACCCATCGCTGCTAAAGAAGTCAAGGCCTTCCCCTGGTTGCCCTGATCACCTGTGGAAAAAAAAAATCAAGCCAGAAACCTTTCTAGTATCTCAAAGCGTTACATTTTTTATAACTAAACAGGTGGTGTTGTGCAATGCTGACAAATGCAGCAGGCTGGTTTTGCTGAACTGTAATCGTTTTGCTAGAGATAACTGCGAGACGGACTAGGCAACTGGGTAAATAAAACCTGTGACTCAGCAGGACAATAAAACATGAAAGCAAAAGCGAAAGATGAACAAAAGAAATGTAGCAATGCACCTTGGAAGACAATGAGGATACACTTTCACCTTGTCTCAGCGTTTCTATGCTGAAAGCACAGCCTGTGGGTACCTCTCGATATCTGCAACCTTCACCTATGCGAAGTTCTTTGCTTGAGAAACATTTTTATACTAGACTTGGGTAGCTCTTTAACTCTGGCTTCCTTAAAGAAACAGTACCATGATCACAGCAGCACACTGAACATAAATCCTCTCCAGAGGCCTTCTGTAGGAACAGCAAGGCCTTTCTAACTTGTCTAACTCTTTAACTTGCCCAATTAACCATAGACTTAGGGCTGGTCCACACTAACCCCCCAGTTCGAACTAAGATACGCAACTTCAGCTACGTGAATAACGTAGCTGAAGTTGAAGTATCTTAGTTCGAACTAAAAGGTACTTATCGCGGGTCCACACGCGGCAGGCAGGCTCCCCCGTCGACTCCGCGTAGTCCTCTCGTGGAGCAGGAGTACCGGTGTCGACAGCGAGCACTTCCGGGATTGATTTATCGCGTCTAGACAAGATGCGATAAATCGATCCCAGAAGATCGATTGCTTGCCGCCGAACCCGGAGGTAAGTATAGACGTACCCTTAGTCCAGGCTAAAGTTTGAAGGGCATCTCCTTGCTTTTTTACTACAGAAGGCTACAAACAAGGTACCTCATTCATATCCCCTACTTTTTCAGTCAGTTCACCAGTGTCCTCTTATATCTCAAAAGTCCCTGTTTTCAGGGATCCCTGAAGAAAACCCCTCTTGCTTTGCCCTCGTGTATTATAGGGCAATCCCACCATGATCTCAAGAGCCATCCTTTACCGTATTATAGACTAGCAAGAAGAAACAACAAGGGGGATTAAAAAGAGGTGGCTGGCAAGCCAGGAAACATACGTGCAGTCTCGATTCACATCCAGCACATTCTCATTAAGTCCTGTGATCAAATACAGTTGGGAAATTGGAGCAATAGCATGGTTTTCGGAACCAGCTCCTCCCTTCATAATCCTGCCCCACCATCAGGGAAGGCAGAAGAGGAGAACAAGAGAACTCCAGCCCATTCAGACATAGGACTGATGCCGTTATGACGCACAGAAAAGAAAATGGCTTCCACTCCCACTGACCCTGCTTGAGCTACTCCACAGAAAAGAAAATGGCTTCCACACCTGCAATAAGCCACAGTCCTTAGCCCACAAGGTAATTAAGGGCAAATTCTACCGCCCTATTTACACTGAGTAATTTCTATTTCCACAGTGCCCATTGGCAGAATCTTGACCTACAGAACCACGAGTAATCTCTACACACTACCCACACCATAGGGCCCAGAGTTCCATTGGTGTCAATGGGACCACCCACATGCACAGGGCTTATTGGCGCAGGGAAGGGCTGCAGATTTGGCCATATAACTTTCTCGGAGAGATCCACTGCTGCATTATGGCAGGCCAGTCCCGCTCCCATTGATGTCAATGGGAGCAGGATTGGCACCAAAAAGAAAGGATTGTGCAGAAAAGGAAAAAGAAAAGAGAAAATCTCTGGGCAGAAGTTGTGTCTTCTTGCATTTGCCTGTAAAGTACTCTGAATATTATATGGGAATATGGAAATAATAAACAGTAATAAAATCCAGGGTGTCCTCCTGAGTGTGTATATATTAGATGGTATTGTTCTCTTGTCCAATTGCTGATTACCTGGCATTACCCCTCCTCTGCCCAGCCAACAATTCTCCTTCACTGCAATATACATAATTTTCACTACGGTTTCCTGAAGGAGCCTTATCCCAGCATCAAACAGCAACTTGGGAAAGGGCTTGATATTCTAATTCTGAAATAAATCCGGAACAGAACCACAAAAGGTGGCGAAGCAAACAGAAATTCCTGAGTCTCCAAGAATTTTACTGCAATGACATGTCTGCTTCTTAGCCCATGATTCCTATGAGATACTGCAGTGATAAACGCCACAGAGATGCCCACAAATGAATCAATGAATCATGCATCATGACTACAATTGTTCAGAGGGAATATGGGATTACAATATCCATGTTACGGACCAGAACAGCTAAGAACAATTCTCCCCGCTCAATTCACAAGGAATTTTTATAACCTAGCTAACAAAACAAATTGAGTTGTACAGTTGGATAATACAGCAGACAATACTGCGTGTTTCATAGCGCAGGATATGGCAAATGTGGCATATTTAATACTTTGCATTGAAAACATATTGCTGAGTTACCCCACAAAAACTAACCTTCTGTAAGAGATGGCACACGAAATAAAATAGCAGCCTGGCTTGATGCTTGCTTAACACTAACCTGTTGAGGATATCCTGCTTGGAGACATTTAAATCCAATTCTTAGTTCTATAGGACATTTCTGATTGAGATTAAAAATTACTGGGCACAATGTTAACTCTGTATTCCATACTGCAGAGGACCAGAAGCACATGGCTCAGTCTGGAAGGAAAAGGAACTACTGTGGAAGGTATCTGAGTGTTCTGTACTGCATTTGCAAATCAATGCTAAGCCCACGATGGTTAGAAAATTGCTTCTTTGCTTTCCACTGGGTGGTTGTGATGTAGCCTTTATTTCAAAACACCTTTGGCACTGAACAATATCAAAGTGTCACGGCCACTCAGGAGTATGAGTAATAGACCATTGTAAGACAAATACTTTGCTAACGCCTGAATGCACAAAAGGAGTTAGCTACCCATTTTTGGCTCCAATAAAGCACAAAACTCCTGCTGAAACCCCATAGGCACCTAAAATCACTTGGCGCCTAAGTTTTTGCAGTAAAAGTTCCCTAGGGGCCTATGTTTCTGTCTCTGAGCAGGCACACTGCAGTCTTTCTCTAGACACCCAGATGCCTAACTCCCTCCTAAGCCCCAGAGTGATTCACTAACTGGGGGAAAATAGGTTTCATAGTAGCAGCCTTGCTAGTCTGTATCCGCAAAAAGAACAGGAGTACTTGTGGCACCTTAGAGACTAACAAATTTATTAGAGCATAAGCTTTCGTGGGCTACAGCCCACTTCTTCGGATGCATCATGCCACAAGTACTCCTGTTCTTTTTTGGGGGGGAAATAGACATTCAGCTGCCTAACTCAGAGGCCTGATCCGATAGGCATGCTCCGAGACTGCCTACTGGATTCGGCCCATCCGGTGGGTACACAAAAGATAGCCGGGGAGGACTTCTCTCATATCTTTCAGCACGGTGGCTAGGGTACTCACCTGGGATGTGGAAGACCCCTGGTTCAAGTTCTCCTTCCACCTAAGGAAGAAGAAATGCTGTAACCATTGGGCAATGCGGTATTCTGATGTGGGGTTCCCTCAGTTTCTCCCATGGAAGCTGTTGCACTCTAGATAAGTAATTCAAGAGCCGCGGAAGCTAGGGGACTCAATCTCCCACTTCCTGGGGGCATGCTCCAACCACCAGGCTATAGAGTCACTCTCAGGCTCCTGCCCTTCCTCTCTCCAAATGACTCTAACAGAGAAAGCATGAGAATGACAAATAGCCAGGTGGTTAGAGCACTCACGTGAGATGGGGAAGATTCTGTTCCTTCCCACCTCAGGGAGAGGAGAGACTCAAACCAGGGGTTTTCCACCTCCAACATGTGTCGTACCCTAAACACCAAGCTAACAGTTATGAGGGAAGTCATCATCCTTCTCCCCCTCCCACCCCATGCTGAAACAGCATAAGGCTCCTAAGTCCAAAGAATCATAGAATAGCACGGTTGGAAGGGACCTCAGGAGGACATCTAGTCCAACCCCCTGCTCAAAGCAGGACCAATCCCCCAACTAAATCATCCCAGCCAGGGCTTTGTCAAGTCTGACCTTAAAAACCTCTAAGGATGGAGATTCCACCACCTCCCTAGGTAACCCGTTCCAGTGCTTCACCACGTTCCTAGTGAAAAAGTTTTTCTTAATATCCAACCTAAACCTCTCCCACTGCAACTTGAGACCATTACTCCTTGTTCTGTCATCTGGTACCACTGAGAACAGTCTAGATCCATCCTCTTTGGAACCCCCTTTCAGGTAATTGAAAGCAGCTACCAAATCCCCCCTCATTCTTCTCTTCTGCAGACTAAACAATCCCAGTTCCTTGAACCTCTCCTCATAAGTCATGTGCTCCAGCCCTCTAATAATTTTTGTTGCCCTCCGCTGGACTCTTTCCAGTTTTTCCACATCCTTCTTGTAGTGTGGGGCCCAAAACTGGACACAGTACTCCAGATGAGGCCTCACCAATGTCGAATAGAGGGGAATGATCACGTCCCTCGATCTGCTGGCAATGCCCCTACTCATACAGCCCAAAATGCCGTTAGCCTTCTTGGCAACGAGGGCACACTGTTGACTCATATCCAGCTTCTCATCCACTGTAACCCCTAGGTCCTTTTCTGCAGAACTGCTGCCTAGCCATTCGGTCCCTAGTCTGTAGCAGTGCATGGGATTCTTCTGTCCTAAGTGCATGACTCTGCACTTGTCCTTGTTGAACCTCATCAGATTTCTTTTGGCCCAATCCTCTAATTTGTCTAGGTCCCTCTGTATCCTATCCCTACCCTCCAGCATATCTACCACTCCTCCCAGTTTAGTGTCGTCTGCAAACTTGCTGAGGGTGCAGTCCACACCATCCTCTAGATCATTAATGAAGAAGAGTCCCAGCTGTGACTTGCAGGCAGAAATAGGCACCTCTCTCAGTGAGAGGGATGGGGCTTAGCACACATCCCTCTGGTTGGCATCGCCCATTGGCTAGCTTAGGCAAGCTGGCTTTTACAAATCAGAGGCTAGTGTACCTGTCTCTCCATCTTAGGCACATAACTCAGGCTTTGTATACCTCAACAATTTTCCCAAGTGCCAGCCTCCTTTTGTGCATTCAGGCCTAACTCCTTTCAGAAGCCCTTTATACCACATTATTCCTCTTGCTATATTTGGCTGATGGTACCCTCTATTATCTGTTCTCTGCAAAGAAATGCTTAGAGACTAGCACTTCCTTAGTTCAAGATTTCATTCCCCGTGTCATGCATCTAATACCGCCTAACTGGTGCTGCAACATGTCCTTTCCTTAGAATTCTCTAAACCTCATGGCGGTCACCTATTAATTTCTGTTTTTTTCCCTAAAAATACATGACCTAATTTCTGTGAGCTTTTTTCCTTTAATAACCACGATCTCTGCATTCTTGTCCCACTCTGGTTACTCTCCAGTACACCTTGATTTCTATAATAATCCTATTATATAAGAGAACCAGACCTGCACCTTTGAGTTATCCAAGGCTGTTTGGCCTCACTACCTCCCTTGAGGGCACTAAAATGATGTTCCTAATTTGTGCCTGATACCATATGTCTATTGTAGCACACCAATCAATCGTTAATGTGCCAAAGGTAGTAATCCCAAGATATTTTCCTTCTCACATGCATAAAAGAGTAAATGCCTTTTGTTCTGTTTCAACCAGAAAGTTACTTTAATATGTTTCTTATAAATTATACCTCTCTATTATAGACACAAATCTATTGGGAAATACAGTAGTAAGTCAAGTTAGAAATTTAGGTCCATATTATACCCTCCTGGGTTAAACCCACATGCTGGAGTAGGATAGAGAGCCCAGGAAAATCTGTGTGTTTCAGCTTGTGGAATTCCTGTCCTCACTGGGGAAGCTGCTGTCTGGGATATCCTTCCTTTGGCGTGGCGCTACCACTGGCCAATCCCAGCACAGCCACATCCCCAACATGGGGAGGTGAGGGAGCAGCACAGAACAGGAGCTAACGTTGCCCGCAGCAGCTTTCACTCCAACCCTCTCCCCCCACAGTGGCATCTTCTCCAATGTCAGAAAGAGCTGGATATAACATGGTTGCTCCTGGACCATGAACACACCTCCCCAACCCTTCCAGAATCCTGAGCATGTGAATTTGCTGTTGAGTTTTCTACACAGATACATATGAAGGGAGAGCTTATTGCAAGTCCTTTCGGGACTTTATTTTTTATCCTATTTGCTCCCCACCAGCTTCCCAGCACAGTTTCCAAGGGTGCTATTCTCCCTGCTCATTATAATACAGATGAACCAAGCGTGATGCGGGATCTGAGGTACTGGCTTGACAATATCATATACCGGAGCTTTAATCTTTCTGAACCTGATTCAACACCCACAGAAGTCAAGGGAGCTTTACATTGGCTTTGATGGGTTTTAGATCAGGCTCTGTTTTTCCACAGACTATAAAACACAAAAGGTGGGATTTTCAGAAGAAATTGGAGCTGACTCTGCTTCCATTGAAGCCAGTGGTAAATCTCCCAACAATATCAGTGGAAGCAGAATGTTTCTGGAACCCCCTCAACATTTCATTTTAACCAATACCCTATTTTGAAGGGATGCATAGCTAACCTATATGTCACTTAGTGCTCTTCGGCTTTCTTTTGAAAAAACAAAACATTAAATTAAGTTAGCCTTGTATGAAATTTTTTGTACATGTAGAATTTCATGTGACTGAATCAAATTCTGTTTGAATGATTTAGTGCTTATGTTCAAACTGTACAATTAATTGTCTTTGATTAATTCTTCATGTATTTCTGTTGTATTCAGAGAATAGCAGGGAGCGCTCACATAGCTAATTTAAACACCTGTAAATTCCCGTAGGTCTTGGCATCAAGTGTCTGTCTTAAATTGCAAAGGCAGTGAATTCAAATTGTATATGACTAATGTTTCATATGCAGTTTGACATTTACATGATTAATACTTTTTTCATGCAGTTATATTAAGAGATCATGTGTATATAGCTGAGCTTGGTTTTCAAGGTCCCCCCCCCACCCCGTCAACACCTTGATATACAATACAGAATTAGCTTCTCTTCAGTCCACTCATAAGTTAACATCTCTGCTGCCAGGATCAAAACTTGAAACAATACAAAAACAAAAAACAAAAAACCCCACCCACAATACATTAGCAGGTCCAGCTACAATGAAGTCTGCAGTAATCTGGGGTGGTGCTACACTTACAACTAAAAAACAGTAGGTGGTGCATTGAGATGAACCACTATAATGCTCCAGCAGCAATGAAATTTGGAAGGGTGTGTGTGTTATTTTCATGTTTATGGTTCCTAATGAGTCACGGGCACATTTCTAGGCTTTGCCCCTTGGAGACTGTTCCTGTATTGTATCATTTGTCTGTTTGAGGGGTCCCTTTTACTACAAACTAGAGCTGCAGTAGAGCACACTGCTGGGGTGAGGAGGTGTTGCTGATGATTAAGACCGTGTCCCTACTTTGAAATATCCATATGCATTTAGGCCCCGTGCCATCAAAGCACTGAAGCACCTTCTTAACTTTAGGTACAGGTGTAGCCCTACTGACTTCAATGAGACTATGCATTGTGTGCAGTTAGGCATGTGTTTAAATGCTATGCAGCTGGGGCCCTTAAAGCAGTGGGTTTCAGCCCATGTGATCTTGGAAGGAGGTGGGCATGCACTCATTGTGCAGCCTGGGGTATTTTAAGCTGATGATTTACAGTACTACTAAAAAGAATGTGCTCAGCCTATAAACATGTCCACCATGGAAACAAAGCACAGAATAACAGGGCTTGGTTTCTTATTGGGAATGGGCTTTATTGAGAAGTATGTATCCACTTTTTACTAGGAACTTCATTTACAAAATTTATAAGCACCTCAGCGCCACAGTCCCCTTTTTAAACAGCAACAAGCAGAAGTTGCTTCCAGATACCACACTGATGCATACCCTACAAATGCTCATAATAAAGTTAATTGAAAAACAGAGTGCAGGTATTGGAGGCAGCGTCCCAGTGACAGATACTCTCCAGAATAGAATCACTGCTTCCATCCACCTTCTCCTTTCCATTGCCCATGAGACAATGCACTCTGGTTCATGACAAGACAATTCCATCTGGTTTAAATTCAGCAGCAAAATATTGAATATAGGCAGGGAATGTTTCAGAACCCATGAGGGGGAAGGGAGAGAACTGGCTTAAGATGGGATTCCCCAAAGCATTTAATGTTGGCCTGATTCTGCTGCCATTGAAGTCCATGGTCAAAGTCCATGGATTTTATTAGGAGTAGAGTCACCTCAATACTGAGCATTTTTGGAAATCTGACTCAGAAATTAGATTTCTGCACCCCCGTACTTAGGTCACTGAAGTGGGAAGGGTCTAAAAAGAGTGCCAGGAAAGTGGGAATGCAAAATGGTGTGGCTTAGAAATAAATTTGAACCAGGGTATGCATGCTTACTCCTGGGGGAATGCTCTGCCACTGTGCATGCACATAATTAATGAGCTGTGCATATTTTAATTTTTTGCACAGAAAAAGCTTCTGCCGGAAAGTTGCTGCAGTTCTGCCTATTGCCCACCAGAGGGTGCTGTGGCAATAGACCAGAGCATCAGCTCCCGGCCAGCTAGGGAAGAGAAAGAGCCTGCCTTCTTCACAGCACCTGTTGGGCCAGGTCAGGAGACAGGGGCTATGGGGAGACAGACATGGGCTCATAAGGGGGAAGGGGCTGAATGGAAGAAGAGGCACAGGGTCACAGGGGGAGGGAGTTTCAGGGCTACATGGGGACAAGGAGGGAGTGGAGGGACACATGGGGACAGGTGGTGCAGGGACACATGGGGAAGTGGGTGTCTGAGTGGGAGTGGAGGGACACATAGACAGGGGCGCAAGGACACATGGGGACAGAGGCAGATGTGCCTGATTGAATGGGAGAAGCTAGGGGTTAGCCAGAGTCTGCATGGGGGAAGCTCCCTAACAATCTCCCCCCCCCGCAAAAAAAAGCCAACTGTTCCATACTTTTCCCACCCACACCCAACAACCCTCCAAGTTCACACCTAGGGTCCTTTCCAGCAATTACTTCTCTCTTCCTCAGCTCCTCCATTACCCCTGACTCCCCCAAGCCTTTGCACTGCTTCTGAGGGGTGTAGGAAATACAGTTCTATATTGTAGTTTAAATGAATTATTACTCAGAGTTCTGTATTAATATACCTAGTAAGGAATCTATTTGTCAAAAAACATTTCCTGAATCTTTTTTGTTGTCTGTATTGTTATAGACCTACTTGCTGATAGGTATTGTGAAATAAATGACCAAAAATAATTGAAACTGGTGTTATTTTGACAAATAAAATATGCAGAATTTGAAATTATTGTGTGCAGAATTTTTAGTTGCAGAATTTTTAACTTTTTCCATGCAGAATTCCCCCAGGAGTACATGCTGGAGTGCAGAGTGAATGTAGTTAGTATGTGTCCCAGCTCTTTCACGGATTCACTTATCTGCCCTGGACAGGACATGGCTCCAAAAATTCTAGCTAGCTTAGTAAAAGCTAGGACTGCTTGAAAATTTTCTGGCAAAACTGTTTCGACAGAAAACTGAGTTTACAACTACATGAATTTGTGTGAAAAATGTCTGCTTTCGGTGGAAAATTTCCATGTATTGTCAAAAAACATGAAATGCCTCCAACCTGAAAAGTTTTGGGGTTTTGGCCAAAACCTGAATTATTCTAAGTCAGATCATGTGACAGTACCTCATGGGAGTTGTAGTTCAGGTCACTGTAGTCTTATTTGCCTGTATAGGCCACACTCTCTGACTAGACTACATCTCCCATAATGCACTACAGACAGGTACGCCTATGATGCTGCTCTTCCCTTCAACAGGAGGCGAGAACATAGCCACCTTTTAAAATCTCCATTGTATCTGCAAGGGAAACTCCACAAAACAGAACAAAATTAGAAAGCCTCATTATATAAGCTCTCACATCCAGATAACTATTTTTGCTGAGGAAAGTCGCTTGATCTGCCATTATGCAAGATGAACACAGACTCTCAGACTTGTAATTTCAGCTGCTGTTCTGACGGAAGGGGGAAATCGCACTCACCTTCCCAGAGTTCACCACTGAGCAATTTCTTAAGAAAAAAAATCATGACGTTTGATTGCCTCTGTCTTTGAATTCAAATAAAGATAATCCCAGTCCTTTTTACTTTTTCTTCTATTCTATTAATGACTTGGTTGAAAAGTTACCTTAGCCATTTGCTGGGGGGGGGAGAAAAAGCTTAAGGACCTTTCGCAACACTTATTTTTCTTATTTCCCAGTTGCGGCATGTAGTTGTAATCAATAGCTGTAAATTTGCAATGGAAAGCTGCTCAGTATTGTCACCACATCGCTTTTGTTATAGTAACGCTTGGTTTTCATGTAACCTTTGAAACCAGCAAGTTCAATGACTTGGTTGCATTGACTGAAGATCCTATGAGTGAAAACCCCAGAAGTTATGCTGTAGTCTACAGATTGACATGCCAATGCTAATCAGCAAATTATATGACAACACTCATCATTCCTGCATAGATATTTTCCAGTTGATTGGTTCAGAATATATTGGACTAATGTAATATACAGCTACAGTCATCTTAATGCAATACTAACCTGCATGGGGATTGCTGGGTTTGTAACCAGTGGGGGACATCGCCTTCCACTTCTGCAAAAATGACACTCCCTGCAGGGCACTAAGGTATTTTAGGTGACTATGACTGTTCTCGTGTGTGCAGTAGGACATCGTTACTAAGTGATGTCTCCTGTAGTTCAAGCTGACAGAGTTAGTTCCAGATTCACTCATGCTGACAAAGGAAGCCATAGAAAAGTGATACCTTGCTGTGCCACTGGGGCCCCTTGAACCTTCTGATGTTAACAATCCTACCGGGGACGAGGGAGGAGTCACAGGAGAGGGCAATTAGATGAGCTACCTACTGATTAACCAAATTGCCCACTGAGGGCCTGCACTTTCAAAATGCTCAGCACCCACAAATTGGGCATGGATGTTTCATAAGAGCTCAGCTCCCACTGAAAAACGTCAATGAAGTGGCCTGATTTTTCAGAGATGTTCAGCACCCATGTCATTTAGGTCCTTATCTGACGATCTGGTTATGCAGGTGCCTAATTGGGAGTCGCTAGATGCTGAGCTCTTCTGAAGATCTGACCCTGCTCCTTCATTCCTTGTGCACACACAAATTCTGTTGTCTTTGGTGGGAATTTTGGATCTGTAAGGAATACAGAAGTGAGGCCTTGATGCTGCATTCCCACTGGGATAACTGCAGTTCCACACTGAATTGGCTATAGTCCAGTTGCTGCAGCTAGGGTGACCAGACGTCCCGATAAAATCGGGATTGTCCCGATATTTGGCTCCGCCTTCCCCCCCCCCCCCCCCCCCCCCCCCCCCCGCCGCCCCCCTTCGCTTTTTTTTTTTTGCGCTCCATCAGCAGACCCCCCCCTCCATCCCGATATTTTCTTCCTCTCATCTGGTCACCCTAGCTGCAGCAGAGGGGGAAGAGTGGGTTTGCCCCACTTTTATAAGGGTCCTTTAGCCCCTTTGGTAAACAATGCTATATAAGTGCAAAGAGCTTTCCACGGGGCATTAGCAAGAGGAGAAGGGAGGACGAGAGGAAAGAGGGGAGGGAAATTAAAAGGCACTTAGAAGAATGCACAGGTAAGATCCCGTTATATCTTATAGTCTGGTGTATATTAGGATAATGAATGAATTGTATAATCCAGTATATGTTCATGTAAAGTGTTATTTCAATAATTGAATTAATAACCATACAGAAAGGATTCTCCAGGAAGTAGAAGTCCGTCTACATAACCACAGTACAATCATCCATTCTGTAATAGAACAGCTTTCAATAAGAAAAACGCAAAACAAGACAAAGACAAATAAAACCCAATCCATAACTTGAGCAGACATAGACCAGCTGAAGGATAAGTCAGCACTTCTGACTGTGGATAGTTACTGCAAGTGAAAATTAGTCCTCCCCTCCTTAGCTTGTAGTTCTCTGTGAGATAGCTGCTGCTCCTCGTTCCGTGGGGCATGCAGACCCTATGAATCTGAGGGCAGCTTCTTTCCAATTTACAAGCCTCACACTTTAACATTCCTTCTCTCTTGTGGGGGTGAGGGAGAAAGATGGTTTTCTTTTGAACTAGAAGAGCTGAACAGGACAGGTGAGAGATGAGGTGTGTAACTTTTACTGGAGTGATGCCTGGACAAGGTCTGCCTGTTGTAGGCTTTGTTGGCTGGGCATGGATTTTAAAATTAAATGTTATAGCTGATCACATTCATAGTAATTAAAACATACCAAGGTCATTGCCTCTATTCTGAATTTTTCTATTGTAATGGTAACCAACACAAGATACTTGTGTGCATGTGCACAATCCTAACAGTGATGAGAAGAGCTGGTGACATTCTTGTCTGGTTTGTGTAATTACCTCTGGGCCAGGGCTCTGCTAACAGTAGCTTAAAATTCACTTTGAGAGCAACTGAGGGCGTAAAACTCCATAGCTTTGGTTGGACGTATTCGTGGAGGTTTCATCACGACATAATCTTTAAATTAAAGATTAATTTTTAATTCCTGGAGACTCCAGGACAATCCTGAGGGTTGGTGACCCTATGTTGTGTATCACAACAGGAACAACTGTATTGAACCTAACAACATACGGACAATGCCACATATTTGTGTGTGCCAGGAGATGGCACTCTTTATATTAGGTATCCATACAGACACGTATGTACTGTCCTCTCTTTTACATAGCACTCCTATAAAGTGCAGAAAGAACACAAAGGAGGCATGAGCCCTGATGACACAATTTCATTCCTATGCGATTAAAGCTTTGGGTGGCATTTGCTCAGCCATGATAACTTGTAAAATAAACGTTTTAAAAAGCAATGCCTGTTATGGAGCAGTGTCGCTGAGATGCCTGTCAAGCACATTAGTGATTCAGAAACCCAGGGTGACATTCAATATTTGCTTGCCTAACAACAGCCATCCTGAAAAGTTTCACTTTTGTACCTTATTAGTGCAAATTATTCTTACAGCTGAAGTGCCTTTTCTTCTAGACTACAGATTGCAAATTGGGTGTTGGAGAAATCTGTCTGCACTCTGCTGTGACAGACAGGGGAGAACACAATGAATACATGTCTTCATTATGTCAAAGGAGACTGCTTCTTGAGGACTTCCTTGTGCTCCTGACACTTTGCTGTGTTCTTATGGTAGCACTCAAAGCAAAAGAGGACAGATTTTATCTAGGGGGCATCTTTATTGGCAGGTTTATAGCAATTTTAAGAACCATAAAAATTGGCATATTTAATCTCCATCTTCCACTTACAAGACAATAATTTTGTCAAATGGGTCCACAGGAGATTAGGCCACAAAGATTGAGCTGCAATAATGTACATGAAGAAGATCTCGCAGCCCATATCGCTGACAACCAAGTGTGCGTTCTGTGCGTAGGCAGGGACCTGATGTTTGTTTATGTTGCTATTTTATTCCCATCTGCTACAGCACTGAGGATATGGAATAGTTAATTTAAGGCTACGTGTTTTTCATGGCTGCTACCCATTAGTTGTGTTAGGCGCTTCTTGCCTGATTCAGGAATTACATGTTCTAGAACTATGCCAAATACGCTGCTTTAGGGCTGAGAGGTATTTGCCAACCCAGATCAGCAGGTTTCATTTGGCTGGGTTCAAATCATATCAGATAAATGGAGTTTATGGTTCGCACCTGTGACGCCAACAGACCTTGGTTGGCGGCAGCTAAAGTCAAACCTGAGACCTCTGGAGCTTAATGTATGAGTTTCTACTGCCTGAGCTAAATGACACATTTATTAGCCAGGGCTGTAGCAGGCTTACCGCTCTCTAGCCACCACTAGAGTGGGACAGAGTGCCACACCAAGCAGGCATGAGTTACATCCATACCCAAGATTCCAGCAGTAGACCAAGCAAAAGCCATTAGACATAGAGCCTGGATGTGCCCATCAGTATTAGGAGAGAGAAAAACCCTTTATTGCTCATGGATGCAAACAGCAGGTTGCCACCACCAGAAGACTGCAGGCTATATATCCACTCTGGGATAGAAGCAGCACTCCTTGACCAGTGTGGAAGGAGACATTTTGCATGTATCTTCGGAAGCACTGGGGGACTGTCCTCAGTACTGTTGGCACAGGCTTTTCTGGCACCCTTACTGGGTGTGCTGGGGGAAAAAGCACGCCCCACCACTACCATGCCCCCCTCTCCCAATTTGTGCTCTGGAGTGCTCAGACAGCAACTGCGTCATCTTTAGACTTTCTTCAGGAGGAGCCACAAAGCGTAGCAGATACACAAAGCCTTGAACTAGCCTGTGTAACAATCAGGAAGAACCCATATGGAAAACCAACCTGTCACTTGCTAAGTCTATCCAAATGCTATTTGGGGGAGCTCTGTTACTTATTCCAGTAACTGAAACAGTGCTTCCCACATTGGAGGGCAGGCATGGCAGGAAATGGGGTTCTGTGTCCATTTTCTCCACTCAATCCTACACTTCCATGCTGGGGAAACCACCCTGTAAGCGCTTTTTGTGCGTGCACGTTGCATTTGCTGTGGCAGTATTGTTTCAGTAACAATACTTTGAAATGGTAGTGGTATTGAACCTTGGAAACAAACTGCATCATGCTAAACTGGAGAAAAGTCATCAGCCTTGTTGCACATTTTAAATCCTTTTTATGCTGCAAAACATCAGATTTTTATTCTTTTCTAGGGTGGCTAAATTCCAGCTTAAAAAAAATAACTGGGGCAGGGGGAGAGGGGGCAATCTTCCCTCTTGCAAATGAGATATAAGCCCTGACGCAAATAGAACTCCCATCTGAACTCAATGGAAGCCCCATTTGGGTGAGGACCTCAGCACTAGGCTCATAGTTGAGGGTCTTTTGGCATTTTAAAGTTAAGAGCTCTGCAATGCTGGTGATACTTGGAGTTTGAAAAACAGCTGTTGGGTACAGCCGGTGCAGTGAACTCACATGGAGGGTGGCTCTGCTCTGAAAAAGGACTTTAAAAAGGAGACCATTAGAATACCCTTTGTTTGTTTCTAGAAGTGTGCCTTTCCCTGTTTCTGAGGGCACAGGTGCATAAGTGAAAGGATATCAAAATTAACTGACCATTAGCACAATCATTAAAATACATCCCACATTTACCCTTCAGGCAAAAACCTGGGTTAGTGGATAGGCTTTGCACTGTGTCCCGTAAGGCAAGGTAAGAGAGATTGAATGACTGCACCAAGCTCACAGAGAGAGAGAGTCTATAGCAGACCCACAAATTAAACCCACCAGTCTTTGGCATCCCAGGGCAGTGCTTTGACCACAAGACCATCCAAACCATGACTGTGAAATGTTCTTTAGGGGTGAGAAATCCATTATCTGAAAGTTCTTGATTCATGTCTAAATCCATCCCGTTTCAGTGCTAGGTTCATGCTCATCCAGCCATTGGTGGCTCTGTTGAGATGCCAATCCGTTCCAATCCAGAAGGAAGGGATGGTAACGTGAACCAAGAAATACATTTTTAGCATCGCCTTTAACTTTTAATTGAATATATTTCTGTCAACAGAGCTTAAAAAATAGTCCCCTCCTTACTTGCAGACAGGCAGCTCTATCGCTGCCTGTGTATTTAATGCAGAGCATATAAGATGAGAAGTATTCTTAAACAAGTCATATGAAAAGCTGAAGGCATGAAAGCATTAACACCTCCGAGGAATGAGTTAGGCAAGGCAATGCTCCTCTGCTCCTATTGATTTGGCCCACTCATCTTCTGGTGAGAACGTTCCACAGACTGACCGCTGAATATGAGGGGGAAAGTGCTGAGTGAGGCAGTCTGTTATTTAAGATGGTTATATAATTTTTGTTATTAAGCACAGAAGTTTCTCTTGATTTGCCACCAACATCCTTACGCAGTAGTTGGGTCATTTTTTAATTTCTGTTGAGCATTGTTTACCTATACCTTCAGCCCAGCTTTTATAAACACCTGCTTTTGTAACAACAGCCACTGAAATCAGTGGAACTGCCCTCTGCCATATGACTGAGGTATTATTAACCTTTTGTATCCTGGATCCATGTCGGGTTGCTAGGGAAGATAAATAAAGAGCAGAGCTGCCACATTCCTGTATTACATGTTTAATGCATAGTGTCAGCTACCAAGACTGAGATTACTTCTCTAGTGATTTTATTGTGAGCTTCATTTTTAAAAGCCCCTTGCTCCTGGAGTCATGTGAGGATGTAAGAATCTGAGCTGTCATCAAAAGCTGTTTGATATATCATATCAAGCCCTCATAATAATGGGCTAGCAGCAAACCCACTACAAATAGCAAAGAACTTAATTTTAAAAGCCTGGCAGATTTGAGGGATTCAGACTTGGGCCTCATTTATACTAGCAAGTTGCATTGCTTTAACTATATAATGAAGCAGTATACCCTCTCCTAATGTGGATGCAGTTATATTGGAATGAAAATGCTTTATACCAGTACAGCTATTCCCTTATGTGAAGAGGAATAAATTAGACTGATGTAAATAATTTGTATGCAGGTATAACCACGTTCACATTAGGGATTTTACCAGCATAAAACTTTCTTGATCAACACAGTAACACCAGTACAACATTCACATGCAGACCATGCCTTAGCCATGTTCAAGAATTGCCACATCTCACCATGCTTTACTCGCATTGTCAGTTCAGAGACTGATTGGAGAGAGAGGACAACCACCTTGGGTCTAACTTTTAACAAGCGGTATCCAGAATGCTACTGTGAGTGCTCATAGCTGACAAACGTCCCCCCTCGACACCCCCATCCACCAAAAATGCAAAGCACGAGGAGCAGCAAATTCAGACTACAGATCCATCTCAATGACCAAACAGGTTCACTGGAAAGATTTGGACAACCTGAATGGCCACATGACCAGAAGGTCAGTGAGATTCAGAGATTGCATTAGTTAATGGATATTGAGTAAGTGGCAAATTTATCTGTCAAGGGGAACCCACGTTGTCTACCCTGAGCTCCATCCTAGATGGAGAGTTCAGAAACAGTTAGTACCTTCAAAGAAGTTTCAGAATGCCTGTGTGTGTGTGTGTACTATCTAGTTCTCCAGAATCTCATCTTTCATTAAAAAGAGAAGAAAAAAAAAAGCAAGTCTCTGACTGTTATGATTGTGGAGAAAAACCTTGAAATTGCCATTCGAAAAGAGCCACAGCAGAGATTAGCCTTCAGCAAGGCAGGAACAATAGCTGAGAGTCAGGAACTGGTTTATTCATCTGAGGTGCTCACTCAGAGGCCTGTCACAGTAATTGAAATGTTAACATGGTTAAGGATTTGGTTTTTCATGCATAAGGGAGAGGGAAGGTCACAAGTCTGTGCAGTTTACTGCAACATGTCAGCGCCACGTGTTGGTGGGTGGCGTGCGGATGATACCACCACTCCCCTCCTCCCCCCATTCTCATGGGAGAGCCAAGGCAGAGCCCATGGGTATATTTTAGTCACATTGAGAAGGAGCCATACTTGGGACCCCAGTGGAGCCCAGCATCACACGCTCATACTTGGAATATCGACAGGTTGTGTAGCGTACTCACCACTATTGCACCCTCTCGTGTCGGGGTGTGATGTTGCAGGGGTTTTCACCTCCTACAGCAGGGGTGGCCAACCTGAGCCTGAGAAGGATCCAGAATTTACCAAAGAGCGACAGTAATACGTCAGCAGCCCCACACCAGCTCCCCATCTTGCAGCACCTCCTGCCCACCGGCAGCCCTGCCAATCAGCGCCTCCTCCTTCCTCCCCAAACCTCCCAATCAGCTGTTTCATGGTGTGCAGGAGGCTCTGGGGAAGAGGGGGAGGAGCGAGGGCATGGCAGGCTTAGGGGAGGGGGCAAGAGTGGGTGGAGTGGGGGCAGGGCCTGTGGCAGAGCCAGGAGTTGAGCAGTTTTTTTTTGGGGGGGGGGGGGTGTCTTATATTCTACTGACAGTTGATTTTCAGTGAAAAGAGAAAGACGCATCCATCGGTGTGACTATCAAAGTCAGTGGACTTAGGGTGATTCAGACCAGCTGAGGATCTGGCCCATGTTTTTTTTATGTATCACACCTACTTTGATTGGGAGACAGCAGGGCCTAACTCAGTGGTGCTCAAACTTTTTCAGTTGTGCCCCCCCCCCCTTACCATTAATAGAATCTGTCCACCCCCCATCACTACACAGTCAACGCTTCCTCCTCAGCAGAACTTGTGCTGAAGGCAGAGCAGGGGACAGAACTGGGGATGTGGGAGGAGCTGGGGTTAGAGCCAGAGGGTGGGGGGTGGAGAAGGAATGAGGACAGAGCTGGGCCTGGAGGCGGAGCAGGTCTGGGGGTTGAAGGGGGAGCAAGGCCGGGACAGAGCTGGTCTGGAGGCATGGTGCTCCCTCTCCGCTGCCCAGAAGGGCTGGTTCCCCCCACAGTTTGGGGACTACTGGTCTAGCTGGTAGTGTAGAATGAGGGGACCTGGATTCTATTCCTAACTTTGCCACTGACCTGCTGTGTGAGCTGAGCAAGTCACTTAACCTCTGTTTCCTCTCCCACTTTTTGTCTCTCTTATTTATTTCGATTACAAGGTCTTTAGGGCAAGATATATGTATAGCACCTAGCACAATTGTGGCTGAGGTCTCTATGGGGATATTATAATTAGCACTGTCAAACAATTTAAAAAATTAATCGCTATTTAAAAAATGAATCACAATTAATCGCACTGTCAATAATAGAATACCATTTATTTAAATATTTGTGGATGTTTTCTACATTTTCAAATATATTGATTTCAATTATAAACAGAATACAAAGTGTGAAGTGTACACTTTTATTACAAATATTTGCACTGTAAAAAATAGTATTTTTCAATTCATCTAATACAAGTACTGTAGTGAATCTATCTTGAAAGTTGAACTTACAAATGTAGAATTATGTACAAAAAAATAAACTGCACTCAAAAACAATGCAAAGCTTTAGAGCCTACAAGTCCACTCAGTCCTACTTCTCGTTCAGCCAATCACTCAGACAACCAAGTTTGTTTACATTTGCAGGAGATAATGCTGCCCGCTTCTTGTTCACACCTGTTCTCACTTCCAGGTGACAGGGTTGTAGCTGGCGTCACAAGATATTTATGTACCAGATGCTAAACTTTTGTATGCCCCTTCATGCTTCAACCACCATTCCAGAGGACACGTATCCATGCTGATGATGGGTTCTGCTCAATAACAATCCAAAGCACTGTGGACCGACGCATGTTCTTTTTCATCATCTGAGTCAGATGCTACCAACAGAAGGTTGATTTTCTTTTTTGGTGTAGTTTCCGCATTGGAGTGTTGCTCTTTTAAGACTTCTGAAAGCATGCTCCACACCTCATCCCTCTCAGATTTTGGAAGACACTTCAGATTCTTAAACCTTGGGTAGAGTGTTATAGCTATCTTTAGAAATCTCACATTGGTACCTTCTTTGCGTTCTGTCAAATCTGAAGCGAAAGTGTTCTTAAAATGAATATGTGCTGAGTCATCATCAGAGATTGCTATAACATGAAATATATGGCAGAATGCAGGTAAAATAGAGTTGGAGACATACAATTCTTCCCCAGGGAGTTCAGTAACAAATTTAATTAATGCTTTTTTTTTTTTTAAATGTGCATCATCAGCATTGATGCATATCCTCTGGAAGGGTGGCCGAAGCATGAAGGGGTATACAAATGTTCAGCATATCTGACACATAAATACCTTGCAATGCCAGCTACAAAAGTCCCATGCGAATGCCTGTTCTCACTTTCAGGTGACAGTGTGAACAAGAAGCGGGCAGCATTATCTCCTGTAAATGTAAACAAACTTGGTTGTCTGAGTGATTGGCTGAACAAGAAGTAGGAATTAGTGGACTTGTAGGCTCTAAACTTTTGCATTGTTTTGTTTTTGAGTGCAGTTATATAACAACAACAACAAAAATCTACGTTGGTAAGTTGCATTTTCACGATAAAGAGATTGCATGACAGTACTTGTATGAGGTGAATTGAAAAATACTGTTTCTTTTATTTATCATTTTTACAGTGCAAATATTTGTAAGCAAAAATGATAATATAAAGTGAACACTGTACACTTTGTATTGTGTTGTAATTGAAATCAGTATATTTGAAAGTGTAGAAAAACAGTCAAAATATTTAATCAGTTTCAATTGGTATTCTGTTGTTTAACAATGTGATTAAAACGGTGATAACTCATGCGATTAAACGACAGCCCTAATTAGAATACAAATATCAACATTAGAGTTCAGAAGAGCAGGCTTAACTACAAGAATTCTTCCCAAAGGATTTATATTATTGTTTTAAGTGTTTATAGAACAGTACTTGTATCTGGAAACCATTAAAGAAAATCAAAATATGACAGATTTTAACTGCAGCATACCAGGGAGAGCATTTATCTTGATCTTAAGTCATTTTAGAACGTTTTAGATGAAAGAGCCTGACTTCAGTCTGGACCTTAGCTATGCAAAATGCTTATTTTAAGAGTTGACAAAGCATGGAATGTTTTTATTCTTAATTCAGAACAGTACTGAAATGTTCCAAGTCTGTGCAGATAAATCCATGTACTCTTTGCTTCCTCACAGCATGTGTTCCACAGCAGTTAACTAACAAAAAAAACAAAACAAAACACCACCACACACATTAAAGTCACTGAGTTGACTGCCTAAGAATTATAATAGAAGGCATCATGATGTACTGAATGCTTATAAGACAGGCAGGCAAATTTTAGAAGGGACAGTTTTCAACTACTTCTTCTCTGACACTCCCCAGTTACATGCACATTGAAATCACTTGTCAAAACCTGTCAATTGCTCTACAGAAATGCCTTTGGTCATTTACTGAAAGCCAGTCCATTGGTTTACATGTCCCTGGAGGAAAATGAAAGAGTTAAGTTTGCTAAGTTGTGATATCCCCTTAATTTTTTCTCCTCATGGGAAATGTTCTGTCCCAGGACTGTCATCACAGATGTGCAGTTTGAAATTTTCCAGAGGATTTAATATTAATGCTTTTTCAAAAGAGTTGTGAAATCTGTCACTTTTAAAAAAATGGAAAATGGAACTATATTACCATTAACTGCTGGAGATGGGATTTCTCTGCACTGAGAACTAATGCAGAATACACTCAATGCAAACACACTAATCACCTCCTCAGTTCAATCATTTTGCCAGGATATATAGCCACATATCCACTGTAATGATCTTGGGGTTCATTAAATGTGACCAGGGTCGGCTCCAGGCACCAGCCACTATTGCTATAAGTCGACCTTCGCTACGCAACTCCATCTACATGAATAACGTAGCTGGAGTCGATGTACCTTAGGTTGAGTTACCGGGGGGGGGGGTGGACGAGGTGGGGGGAGGGGGGCTGTTTGTCGGGCGATGGGAGATTTTCTCCCGTCGACTTACCTTACTCTTCTCATTGAGCGTAGAGTACAGGGGTCGACTGGAGAACGATCTGCAGTCAATTTGGCAGGTCTTTACTAGACCTGCTAAATCGACTGCAGGTGGATCGATCTCAGAGCATCGATCCCTGCCATAGTGTAGACCTCATGGCAGCAGAATTACCAAATAACCAAACAAACAATGCAAAGGGCTTCAGCATATCCACATTGGGGGCTAAATGGAGAGGAGACACACTGGTAAACTGACATAATTTAATGTGAGTGGGCCTTGTCCTGCTCCCACTGAAATCAAGTCAATGGGAATTCTGCAGTGGACTTCAGTAGGAGCAAGTTTGGTCCCTGGAAGTGCAAGAGGGATGGGGACGTGGCAGGGTGGGGAGGTGGAGAGGAGTGGGTAATAGTTGGAAAAGTATCCAGCAGGAGAGTGTAGGATAAAGCAGGGAGGTGTTCTTCATTTTACACCCTTTAGTTGATAGAGACTGTAGCAGTAAAACCAATCTAGGTACCTAAATTGTCATGAGTTAGGATTCTTGGTAATTCTCGCAGAGCCCCAGCTTCTGAAGGCATGTAATTATGTGAGAATCTGCATTTTCTTTTCTTTTTTTTTTTTTTTAAAGATAAGTTTCTAAGACTCATGTTTGCAGAAAAAGCTTGAGAATGTGACCTCTAAGACCTACAACAGAGAAAAAAAAAAGAACGCCAAGATCTTAAAACAAAAACCCTCCACAAACCACACCCAAAAAAACCCCCTCCTGATTTTAAAGCCAAGAACATGGGATTTTGATGCTTGATTTGGGAACGCTTTGGGGGAGGGTCTGGGGGGGTGGTGGTGGAGGGGGAGGGGCAACTCTAACTACTAAAGCGTCTCCTGCAGGATCTGAGAATTGTAACCCTTAATCCCTTCCACTGTGCAAGTTATACCCAGTTGCACTATAGATTCATACAGTTTAAGACCAGCAGGAACCCAGCGACCCCTCTATTGAGCCCAGGAACTTGTGTTTGGGGTCATGCAGACAATCATTTATCTAGCCCCCTAAAACTGGCCCTAATTCTCTGAAGGCTATGCTAAGTGATTCATTTGATCCACCAATATTCTGACCTCCTATCAGATTTGGAGATCTCCAGGCATTCATATTATATACACTCATGCTGCTGGATTTCTCAAAGATGGTGTGGTTTGGCCTAATTTGGCCAAGCACATATATATTCTTGTCCAAACATCTGAAAATAGGCAGATCAGATGGCAATTTAATAAGTATAAATTACAATTGGCAGGAATAATTTATGCCCTTGAGCCTCTGTCAGATCTTTCAGCTAAATTAGACATCTAAAGGCAAAAATCCAATTCTCAGGAACGTCACGTAGATTAGTAATGCACCCAAGAGGATTTGGGGGTCTAGAAATGAAGGGATTGTACTGATCTACCATCGTAGTTTTGTCATTAGTGACAGATACAATAATATTCTTCACTTCACAGATTGTTTCATAATTGCCGTGTGGAACTGAGTACGGCAATGGCTCAGACTTCTGCAGCCTGGGAGAAATGCTATAGAGCAGTGGTGCTCAACCTTTTTGGGCTCAGGACCCATTTGTAAATGTTTATGGCCTGTTGTGTTCCAGGAAATAGCCTGGGGTGGTTTCAGTCGGATCCTGCACCCTGGGAGGGTTGGGTCCTGCCCGGCACTCACCCAACAGTGGTGGCTCCTGTGCTGTGGGGCTGGCTGGGCTTGGCTCTCCGCTCCAGGCATTGCAACCTCCGGGGTTGCAGTGCCACTCAGGTTTGATCCGCTCCCATGACTGGACCAAATGTGTGTGAGTGGAGTTGTGATCTGGCTCATGGGGTTGCAGTGCCATTCACTCAAATGTGGCCTACCTGGGCACCTGTCATCATGACAGGCGAGTGAAACCTGAGTGGTGCTGGGACCCCAGAGGTTGCAGTGCCTGGAACAGGGAGTGGAGCCCAGCCAGCCCCATGGGACGGAAGCTGCAGGAGCTGCCACAGAACCCCCTTTGACACATTCTGGTGACCCAATTTTGGGTTCTGACCCACAGGTTGAGACAGTCTGCTATAGAGTATTTCATGGCCTGTGGCCTGTCCTTTAGAAATATTAATTGCATAGTATATGCTATGTGATGGGTTGGACCCCCCTGTCTGGGATGCCACCTGATGTACTGGGGTTTAACTGAGCCTCTCCTGCTCCACCAGCCTGGATTCCCTCTCCCTGTTTTACTGAATTAGGCTCTCTGGCCTAGGTAGGGCCACACCCAGCTGCAGACACGGACTGAAATCAGCTCTATGTGAGAAGGCTCACCCAGCACTCATGTGCACACGCCTGTTGGGAGATAACCCAAATGCATATTGTTTTGCACTGTATAGAAAAATCTGCACAGCACAAACTCCTAGAATTTCACCCTCTTCCTCAATGCAGAGAGAGATCTGCACAACTTCGTGCCCCGCTACTTAGAAGTTATATAAAATGTGTTTATTAAACCCAGTTTATTAACTCTAAGAGGCAGATTTTAAGTGGTTAAAGAGATAGCAAACAGAAGAAAGCCGATTACTAAGCAAATAAAACAAAACTAAGCTTGATTCACTAAAGAAATTGGCTACAAATAGTAATTTCTCACCTTAAATGTTGTCACAGGCAGATTACAGAAAGTCTTGAAAGTCAGATGCCCTGGCCTGCAGCTTGAGACCTCAGGAAACTCCACTCACAGACTGGATGCCCTCCCAGCCTGGGTTCAACCCTGTTCCCTCAGGTCAGTTCTTACTTCCAGGTGTTTTTCAGTGTTTCTGTGGGTGGGGAGGCAGAGGAGAACCACAATGATGTCCCCGGCCTTGTCTACACTGGCAATTAACAGCGCTGCAACTTTCTTGCTCGTGGGGGTTAAAAAAAAAAAAAAACCAACACTCCCCTGAGTGCAGCAAGTTGCAGCGCTGTAAAGCGCCAGCTTAAACAGTGCCCCAGCGCTGGGAACTACGCCCCTCGTTGAGGTGGTTTTTTTAGAGCACTAGGAGAGATCTCTCCCAGCGCTGCGCCGCACCTACACGTTAAAGCGCTTTAGCGTTGCCAGTGCAAACTAACCATTAGATAGCTTTTGTGTACAGCGGGAACCCTTTGTCTTCCAGTGGAAAAACACTGGCTTTCCAAGGGGTGGTTCCAGTCCCAGGTGACTCAGACCCATGTCTCTGCAAGGTCGTAGCAGCCAATCCTCTCAGGCTGTCTGGAGCATCCACAGGAAGATTAAGCTCTTGCAAAGTCCATTGTCTTTGCTAATGGACCATCAGGCCTGCCTGGCTTTTTGTTGTTGTACCTGAAGGACTAGTTGAGGGTGACACCCAAAGTAGCACATTTGAAATACAGATACATGGTCAATATTTCTAACTTTAGATACAGAACTGATACAGGCATACAAATTGGATAATCACATTCAGTAAATGATTCTTACATGAGCCATCTTGCATAAAGTACATCTCAGTTATGTCACCCATATAATAAGCATATTTTCATAAAGAGTGACTGCAGACTGCCACATAACCCCCTTCTACTCTCACTTCCTTGCTTTATACAAGCCCTGCCTCCTCGTGCCCAGATGGGTTCAATATTCAATTAGTGAATGTCAGGGACTGTCCCCCCCCATGCAATCAACCAGGTTAATTAGCCCCTTCTGAGCCACCTTTACCCCTTCCAGAGTGGTGTGGGGGTGAACATCCCATCACAAGCTGTATCAGAGCCAGTGTGAGGAAAAAGTATACGGATTGCCAGGGTGCTTTAGCAGCACCTTGGTTTAAGTAAGGCTTCAGTTGATTTACAGACCAAACAAGCATGGGGTGGCAGGCAATTCATGCAAGCTTTCTGGGTTCTGAAATCCTGCTATGGGCAAGCTGTATGGAGTAAATGGACTCTATGGAAGTATGGCTGCCCAGAACAGAGGGGAGGAAAGATTATTTGGCTAAGAACAGAATAAAAAGACAACGTATTGCAGTAGTGAGGATCTGTCTAGACCGCAGTCACTGGGTGTGACTGAAGTTGGAGCAGATGGTCTGAGCTAGCTTTATTCTAGCTAGCGCTCAGATCCTGGAGCGGTGAAACCACAGCAGTGTGAATCAGTGCAGGTGGTACAAACCCACCTGGAACCCTGGGTAATTACTCACAGGGCTAGCCTCCGCTGCTCCAGGGTCACTGTGCCTGGACCCACGCTAGCTCAGGAATGTCTACTCAAGCTTCAGTGACTGCAGTCTAGACCTGGCTTCATGCTGACTAGAAGAGAGGGTCCTGTGGTTAAAGCACTGGACTGAAGAGTTTGGGTTCAGGGCCCAGCTCTGCCATCCATTGCCTGTGTGACTTTGGGTAAGCCATTTAATTCTCTGTACCTCAGCTGAGAAATGGGGATAAAACCTCTTTAGACTGAAATCTTTGGGGAAGGAAGTGTTTCTTACTATGTCTTGGTACAGTGCCTAGCACAATGGGGCCTTGATCTTCGGTGGGGCCTCTAGGGGCTAGTCTAGTGTCAGCGACCATGCTGAATTTGACACAAGTGATCTCTGTCCAAAAAGAAATACACGTTGTAGAAATGTTATCAATATTGTAAAGGAGCGACAGGGGACAGAGGCATTCAGCTCAGTTGCCTAGACCAGCCTATGTTACGTTTTAGAGCTCTGCTTTTCAGAAAACCCAAGCCTCCAGACTAGTAGCTCTGAGAAATGTTCACCTTCTGAGACAACAGCCATACATATTTTGCAAAAAACAGCTGGGTATTTCAACTGGCAGGGGACTGGACTCGATGACCTCTCGAGGTCCCTTCCAGTCCTAGAATCTATGAATCTATGAAACTGTAGCCAGAGAAACCTGGTAAATCTCAAGTCACTGTAGGCAGAGAACAAGCTACTTCTAAAGTTAATTTCATGTATAAATGGAACTAACTCCTAGTGGAGTTTTCACCACATGCTTTAGGATGAAGGATGCACACTTACAAATCAATTTAAATAGCAGAGAATAAAGTAGTCTCATTCTCCAAAGCATGAGTATACTACAGCCATGGTCTCTGCACCTAGTCCTGCCAGTAGACTTTTTTTTGAGGGCATGGCCTTTGGTGGTAAGAGTAATTTAATCTCCATCCCCATTGCATTGGCTTCTGATGAACCTGCCAGCAACAGGGGAAGCTAGTGCCAATGAAATGAAGAGCTTTTAAAAATGAAAGTGTCCCAGGAGAAGGTTTGAAACCTGCCCTTGGTAAGCAAAATTTAGCAGAGTCTCCTAATGGCATCTAAAAATATGTCCTAATTATTTACATGTGTATTGGATGCAAATACAAGTATATATTAACAGCGAATTTGCACACTCAAACCAGTACACATTTGCTGTAATACCTAGTGTCAGTAAATAATGGACAGAACAAGCAGAAAATGTGTAAGTGTACTAATATCGGAGGGCTAGATTCTGATACAATTACTTGTTCAATAGCACTTCAGTCTCACTAATCCCACTGACATCAATTGGACCAATTGGAGAGTAAGATTCAACCCAATCAGGGTATCAGAATAAAGGCTCTTAACCCTGGTCCTGCATTGGGATCAGTGTGAGCCCACGCAGAGCCCTGTTGACGTCAGCGGTGCTCCATAGGTGTGCATGGCTGTCTGACAACATGCTGCATTTAAACACAGGATTGGGGCCTAAGCAATGTTTTCATAGTAAGTCAGCTAAAAAAGAAATTCCGTTATTTTGATACCTCAAAGTTATTAAACTCCCTGACTTGCCATCAGAATAATGGACTGGGAATTTGAGAGACTTCAGTTTTGATTTTTTGAACTAAGAAAATAGACAGAACATTGCTGTTCATAAAATGACTCCAGTACAGAGAGTGCGACACAGCTCTAAATTGGATTTCCTAGGGGGGCAGGGAGGGGGAGGGTTGGAGAAGCAATTTTATTGTTATCAAGGAGATACCTGGATGTTTCTTCCAAGTTCCAGGACTCTGTAATATAAAAAAAGGAATATCAGCAGGAGGCATGAATCAGAGTGACCTAGAGTTAAGTATAAAACCAATTAGTGTATGATGGTCCATACCACCGGGTTATTGTCCATGCTGGCGCAAAAGGATACAATGCCATTGACATCAGTGGCATTGTACCCGCTTACACCAGTGGTGAATTTAGCCCAAAGTGAATACCTGGAATAAATAGCCACCCAGGTCTAGAAACAGTCATGGCTCTCATTTTAATTGAATACTGTCAAAGCAAACTAATGAAGAAAGTAAAGGAGGACAATTACTTGCCCAGGTGTAAATGCAATCTGAAAGTCCATGCTAACCCCTGGAGATACTTGACACATACACAACGTTAAAGTGATCACCATATTTGGAGTTAGGAGCTGGAGGGAAATGCCTTTCCTATTAACAGTCCCTCCTTCCTCTGGAGTTCTAAGTGCCAGATCTGCTAGATGGCCAACGTTCTGATAGTGCACAGGTCTGGCGGTGGTACCTGATTCTTCCTCATTGTCTCAGTTTCGGAAATTACCTTGGAGAGGTGAGGCTATTATAAAATACTAGCAGATCTCAGTGATTTGAGAGGCTAAAGCTTGACTGACTCACTACAGAGAAGCCAAGGCACAAAAAAGTGTCCAGGGACAGGGTAGGAATCGGTCTCTACTCCCTCCCACAGATACGTGGATGTAGAAAATTGACGCATGAAGGTATGAAAAGTAATTCTCTTGCCATCTAGTTCATATAACGGAGAGTTAAGTTCCCCCAGTTTATCACCAGCCACAGAGTAAGAAAGGTAACCTTGAACACAGCAAGGTTACAAACGCAAGAAATATATTTCACCTTGCGGCAGAGAGAAATAACTATCTGTGCAACACCAGTTCTTTAACTATTTGCACACATCATGCTCAGCAACAGAGAACCAAGTTCACTATACTGATATGAGAAGCCTTTACCTCTTAACACTACATACCCAAAATTGGTTATCTTAGCCATGATTAACCTAAGACTTGGGCCTCTTATCTCACACAGAATTCCATGTTGGCCTTCTGTCATTACAGTATTTCTCTTGGTTTATAAATGGATCACAAGACACCTTCATGCAATTATTTCCTTGAGTCTCCCTGCAGCCCAATCTGTTTTTCTCTAGACAACAATTTAAGCCTCAAAATAATTCAGAGAATGATTTGGCTGCCACATTTGGCCTCTGCAGCTTTCTTTCTGAGAAAGAAAAGCATGGGACCCCAACAGCCCCCTTTGTAAAAACCCAGGGGAATGAAACTACCTCTGAACCTGCATGGCATCTCAGCCATCTGCACTCCTTTCAACCTCTCCATTGCATTGGCAACATAGGGCAGATGTGTCATGGCACATCTGGGCTTTGCAAGCCATATTGGTTGATGCAGAGTATGGAGGAGGAGGTCACACTGCTTTAAGTAGCATTGACTAATATTCCCTTCTTTCACACCCATTTGGCTGGTGTAGGGAAAATGGCCATGCCAATCAGAGTGATTCTTCTGTGGCTCCACCACTCTGTTTCTTTGAGTGGTCCATCCCCCCTCCTCTCCCCTCCCCGTTCCCACAGAGAGGTTCTGGGAAGGTAGTGGGGAAGGGAGAAGAGCTGGCTATGCAAGGAGGGGAGGGTGGGTTTGTAGGGAAAAAAACCCATTCATTGTATCTGAGGATCCAGGGGTCTTGAACTGAGGTTTGTCAGTCTCCAGGCAACCTTTGCCTCCCAGCCACTATCCAGTAGCTTACTAGTAACTACTGGGTGAAGTGGTTAATGGAACCCTAGGCCCACCTGAGGCACTGCCCATAGTTCTCCTGCTTGGCAGAAGCACCCAGCCCCACCGACTGGGCTGGCTGGGATATTTATGGAGGCACAGGAAGGGGTCTGTGTAATTGGGTGAATTCTTGTCTGGCTTTTCCATCAGGCCCTGCTTTCTCAACTAACTCCTTATCCCTGCTTCCATGACTAGCACCTGGTTCCTGCTTTCCTGTCGGGTTCTTGATCCCTGCCCCTTGCCTCTGACTCCAACCCCTGGCTCAGCTCTTGACTCTGATCACTAGCTCCGATCACCCAGTCATAATAGTATCTGTTGTTCTACTCCACATATCCCCCACTGCCAGTTTCTACAGATTTCTGTATGTTTGTTCCCCTCCATGCCACACAGAAGAATGACTGTAGGGGGCTCTAATACATTCTTTTACCAATGGCAGTGCTATCTAACAACCACAGGGAGGAAGAATTTCAAGGACAAAAAAAACAACAAACAAACCTACACTACTTAAGGACAAGGGGGGTATTTTGTACCATGGTGTAGAGTATTAGAAGAAAAGCAGGACTTGTATTTGTCAAACAGTAAATGCAGCTTTTCCTATCTGTAAATGTCTCTTCCGAGAAAGAGCAGGTCTGGCCCTTCCCCACAGGACAGGGAAGCAGGCTTGAGTAGTCAACAGCACCAGGCCCAAAAGAAGCATCCCATTGAGGTCACATGCTCTTATGCAAATCATTGACAGCCTCCAAGACCATTCAATAGTTTATAGCCAGGCCTCCTAGGCATCCTGGAAGATGAGAGCCTTCTTAGCCTGGGTGCTCTGTCTGTAGTTCTGATCTATGGCAATGGGCCTGACAGGCTATGGCTTGATGACAGAGATACTTCTCACCACAGGTTGTATGGTGATCTTGACTCCCTGCGGTAGGGATAGGAGGGGAAATAGGATTCTTCTCTGCTCCCCTCAAGTGGTCATGATCCACTAAGTCCAGTCAGGCCTAGTGGCTCTATGTCTCAAACACCTACCTTGTCCCATGTAGAACATTGAGACTCCTCCACAGCCCCATGAAAGGATACCAATACAAAGTCAATAGCTACAGAGTTATACAGATCGTAATATTTTTATGAACTAAGACTTCCCACATTCACCACACATTTGTCACCCAATCTTGTAAATCTCAAAAAAGGAAAATCACATTTGATCATCCATATTTTCAATATTCCTATCCTTTATGTTTTTATTAATTCATTGAGTCCCATATCGGCGTTTCAGTTATTTTGCTCAGGATTCATGTCAGACTAACTGGTCTGTAGTTACCCTGGTCATCACACGTGCCCTTTTTGAAGATTGGCACAAGATTAGCACTCTTCCTGCCTTCTGTAATTTCCATGGCATTCCAAGATTTATTACAAAAAAATCAGTGGGCTAGAAATCTTCTCATGCAGCTCTTTCAGGACTCTTGGGGGCAAGTTATCTGGGCCTGCCAATTTCAAAATGTTTACATCACCCTGCTTATTTCCAAATACAGAATGGAAATATTGATTGAACATTTCTCCCTTTTCTGCATCATTAGTATAATTTTATCATCTCCAGCTAGTAATGGGTCTATACTATTGCTAGGATTTCTTTTGCTCCTAAGCATAACAGGGTTGGCACCCACCTCTCACGAGCAGCCCTCCTGGCCGCTGGTTTCTTCAGTGACTCAGCCATCCGGCCAAGTCACGTATACTGTAGCTGGAACAGAACAGAAGCTCCTTCCAGGGTATATAGTCTTTACCTTCCACCAAGGCTTCCTCCCAGGAAACACTGCCCTCTAGAACAACCCAAGAGGGTCCATCGCAGTACCCTTACTTGGTCTGGCTAGGTTACGAGGTCAGTCCTTGCTTGATCCCCACAGCCAAGCAGGAGTTCCTTCTTAGCTCCCCTGGTCTTCAGCAGCCCTCCCTGGGCTCAGTCCTGCCCACACTGAGCTGTCCATGGTCCTGCTGCTCTTCCAGCCAGCCAGGAACCCACTCCTCTCTTTTCTAGCTCCAGGCAACAACTGACTGCTCTGCCTCTGCTGCTTATTTTTATATGGCCTTTCTGGCCCCTGATTGGCCACACCATCAGCCCCTCTGATTGGTTGCTTCCCCTGCAGCCACTCTAGGCTGCTTGGAGGACTTTTCATCTGCTCCTCTGGGGCGGGGTGAGACAGAGCCGTGAGGCCTCCAGCAGGGGACCTCCGGACCTAGTCCACCCCATCACACTAATATACTTAGACTCCTTATTGTCACTGGCCCGCCCAGCTATGGATTTTTTTACTCTGATGTCTTTAGAGTCCCTTATCATTTTTCTACACTTTGTAACTTCGAGTTTTATATTGATTGCTATTTCCCTTTCCCCCATTTATTTTACTTGCTGCCTTCACTTCAACACTGAACTAGTAGGTGCTTTAGCTAAGATTAATTTCTTTTTGATTGGGGACTAGTGATTTATTTTGGCCATCTAACAAACATGTCCTAAAGAGCTCTCACTATTTAGTCATATATTGCTGTCTAAATTTTTCCTTTCAATTTTTCTCATAATTTTTCTCACTTTTAGGAAATCAGCTCTTTTGAATCATCATATATATATATATACATATAACTGGTTGGGACTGTCCTTTGTTTGCCCATAATCAGAATAATCAGGTCAGGATCAGAGGTGCATACACAGCCACCAAGTCTTAGTCCAGTGATTAATACAGCTTTCTCTGTCTATAATAAAAACCCAAAATAGAGTTACCTCATGTTGAGTGCAAGCCTTTTTGTTAGAAAATCATCTATAATGCTAGTGATGTTTTAACACCGGCAGCATGTGACTTCCAATGTCTAGTTCCCAAATTGAAGCCCCCAACAGTACAATTTTTCTATCCACATTTTAAAGATAAGTGCTTAAGGAGTAATTAATCCTCTTCTCTGGTTTGATTATCTCCAACAGACCCATACCTCTACTACCTCCTGAGCTTGGGAGCCATATGCATTCAGGTTCCTGTGAGTCTCAAGTTCTCAATAACTCTAAAAAAGGCAATTATGTCTTTGCTATAGAATGCTGCCCACTACCTCTTTTACCCACGTTGTCCTTCCTTAATAGGTTATACCTGAACATTCCAATCTTGTGAATCACCCACAAGGTTTCAGTAATACGTGTATCAAATTTCTTCTCAACAATCAGCTTCCAGTTCTTCTTGTAGGTGTTACCCAGCCTCCTAACATTGGTATACAAGCAATTACAATTTCTTCTTTTCGTATTCTGTGCCACATCAGTTCAATTTGTTCACAACATGCATAGTTTGTGCCACACTTGCCTTCTTAACACCCTCCCAGCTGCTACAGCTAGTCTCCAACAGAGAAGAGCACCCACCGTGAGATGCAGACAATCCTGTTTGTTCAATGTCTTCTCCCATTGAAACATGGCCCAATATTCAACAAAACCTTCAGTGTCACAATCACGCAGCCAATTTTTCAACTCAATTTTATGATTTTTCTTTTCTCTTGTGGCACTGGTAGGATCTCCAAGAAGATCACATGGACTTTATTTTTCTTCAGCTCTCTTCCAAGATCCCTGAAATCTTTTATGATCTATGAATTGGTTCCAGAAGACGAAAGAGATGCCCAGCTAGGTCCTAGAATAACTACCAAACATGGGGGATATGGTATAGTGATAGGGTGACCAGATGTCCCGATTTTATAGGGACAGTCCCGAGTTTTGGGTCTTTTTCTTATATAGGCTCCTATTACCCCCCACCCCCATCCTGATTTTTCACATTTGCTGTCTGGTCACCCTATATAGTGACAACAGCACAGAAACAGACATTGCCCAGGTGCACTTCTTTGATAATTACCTGTCTCTTACTAATGCTTCCTACTGTAGGCTGGTTTTGTTATAGGAATTTTTCCCCCAAAAAAATGACTTTCTGAGGGCTGGCCCTTTAAATTTTGCAGAGACAAGTAGCTGCAGCCCTAAAGTGGCCATTTTTACAAGTGGCTGCTGCTGGCTGCATCTCCTTCTCTTCCAGCAGGTAAGTATTTATCTCCCTAACGCTCCCTAATGTAAGCAGAGTAAATTGCTTCCAAAGGGGGGAAAAGAAGAAAGCCTTAGGGTACAGTCCAAGGAGCAATCAACTGCCCCTCGCTCAGAATCCTGTGAATCAGCACAGAAGTAAGGGTGGTAATACCACAACCCCCCAATAACCTTGTGACCCCCCCCCTGCAACTCCCTTTTGAGTCAGGACCCCCAATTTGAGAAACCCTAGTGTCCCCCATTAAATCTATATAGTATAGGGTAAAAGCACACAAAAGACCAGATTTCATGGTCCGTGACACGTTTTTCATGGCTGTGAATTTGGGAGGGCTCTACCCATGAGAATTCTACATCACTGGACCCCAGGGGAACAGAATGTTAGTTTTTCTGCTCTCCCATGGCTTCTTTGACTTTTCCCACAGTGATCTGTGGCCATTACTTGTGCCTTCCTCTTTATTTACTTCTTCCCCTCCTTCTTCTTCAACACCATCACCCTTTTCCAGACCTATACTCCTTTGACCTTTATTCCCAGGCTGAGATAACACCTCCCAGCTAATCCTTTACTATTTCTCTAAACCCATGTCCCATCTATCATCCATCCTGTCCGCCTGAAATTCTCTCTCATAGTTTCATGCCTATCCATCTGGCTTCTCACTCACCTTTATTCCCACCTGCCACTTTCCCCCTTCCTGCCTCCCTTCCTCTAGACTATTTGCTCCATCTTCAGGCAATGCTTTAGCACCTCCTTGTGCCTACCCACTCAGCATCTCACTTCTGTTAGTGATCTCTCCTCACCCTCTAGACACTGCCTTTGTCAAACACAGCTTACTTTATGATCTCTTCCTCCTTGAATTTTTTCATTCTGGGCACCATTTGCTTTCCTGCCACATCACTCACTCGCCCCCCCCTCCCAGCCCATCACTTACTCCTTTCATGATCTTCTATTTATTTCTCTCCCTTCTTTGCGGCTCTCTGCCTCTGCTTCCCCCGGCCTTGTTCTGATTCCCTTCAGTCAATTCCACAGTCTCTACTTTCCCCATCTCTTTGCTCTTCTCACATAATTCTACATCTGCCCCCCTATCCCAACCTTCTTTTCCTCACACATTTGCTACTTTGCATTGTACCTTTTTGCCTTGGGAGACTATTTTAATAAATTAATTAATTAAATAAATCCATTTTATCGTATTTCCCAGAGATTTATTTTGTACAGTAAATTCAAAGGTAGATAAATACAAAGAGGAAGGATGAATGCCATATTAATGGATTCCCTTCTCAAATCTCAGTGCAAGGCTTAGCAAATGAACATTTCATAGAATCATAGAATATCAGGGTTGGAAGGGACCTCAGGAGGACATCTAGTCCAACCCCCTGCTCAAAGCAGGACCAATTCCCAACTAAATCATCCCAGCCAGGGCTTTGTCAAGCCTAACCTTAAAAACCTCTAAGGAAGGAGATTCCACCACCTCCCTAGGGAACCCATTCCAGTGCTTCACTACCCTCCTAGTGAAAAAGTTTTTCCTAATATCCAGCCTAAACCTCCCCCACTGCAACTTGAGACCATTACTCCTTGTTCTGTCATCAGGTATCACTGAGAACAGTCTAGATCCATCCTCTTTGGAACCCCCTTTAGGGTAGTTGAAAGCAGCTATCAAATCCCCCCTCATTCTTCTCTTCTGCAGACTAAACAATCCCAGTTCCCTCAGCCTCTCCTCGTAAGTCATGTGCTCCAGCCCTCTAATCATTTTTATTGCCCTCCGCTGGACTCTTTCCAATTTTTCCACATCCTTCTTGTAGTGTGAGGCCCAAAACTGGACACAGTACTCCAGATGAGGCCTCACCAATGTCGAATAGAGGGGAATGATCACGTCCCTCGATCTGCTGGCAATGCCCCTACTTATATATTTATAAGTATACATTTTAACATAATTTGAAAAACAGTTATGGGTAGAAGAAAGGGAGTCTAGTCTCATTTAACTTGCACATGCAGTTTTTTGAATTAGCTTAAGTAAACACACACACAAACACACACACCTTGAGCTGAAGAAGAAATCACTGAATCATGTAATAACTGTTCTATAAAAGCTTGCCATGTAACATAATAACTTTCTTTCTAGAGAGGCAATGACGAAGCCCAGTTTCTTTCATGTGCTTTGAACTTTGGCAAATAATTTTTCTGGTGTGTGCAATTTTCTTTTCTCCTCTCTGTAAAGAGAGCACTGAGAACATGCAGGAAAGATTCATTATCTACTTCTCATGCCATTACCCGTCTAGTCACCAAAGGGCTTGGTAGTTGGAAGTGAATTCTTTGAGCCAGTAATAAACAGACATAGCAACAGTTTTGTGTTAAGAAAATTTTTATTTGTCCTTTGGATCTGTGATGAAAGCACATAAAATTACAAATGGAAGAAACATCATGCCACAAAATTGCATAGAATTCTTACAAAAATGTGAATTATGCATCTGAAACAATCAGATTGAGAAATGAAAATATGTACATGTTAACCGAAATATTTCTCTTATTTTTTTGAAAGCAAATCACCAAAGTCCAATCAGTCACAGACACTATTAATACAATGTACAAGAGCAACATTGATTTGAAAGAAAGGCAAGCAATGTCCCTTTAGTTATCTTTTAATGAATACATAATAATAATTAATACATGAGCATTAATTAACATAATTATGAACATGTTAAATCCAAAATGTCCGGCATTTCATTAGAACTTTTAAAATTCTGCTTATACTGCCCAAACCAATCTATTCTCAGTAGTGTAAAGATATCTGAAGTGCACAATGTAGTTTAATATAGAGAGTTCTATTCTATACAACAGAAAGGTCCACAGTACAGCATTTCCACACATTCAACACATAACAAGGCAAATACATAAAAGGCACAAGACTTGCACATCATAAAAACCCTTTTTTCGTTATCTTATTTAGTTCAAGTAATATGAATATTAAATGATATCTGTATCACTGTAATAATCTGAACAATGCAAGGTGTACAGTATTACACACTACCCTACAACTGCAAAAAGTAGCACTGTACAAATATAAAAAATGTGAGTACAGTAAATGGTCAAATACAAACATACTGTAAAATGACTACAACTGATAGTATACTTAGTCCAGCCATAAACTTTTTAAAATATAAATAAAAGGCTAATTTGTATTTGCCCAAGTCTATTTGAAGACTAATGGTGAATTCCTGGCTACCCTGAAGTCCCTGGAAGTTTTACCATAAACTTCAGTGGAGTCATGATTTTTACCCTAAGGCAATGATTACTATAATGCAATAGTCTTCAGTATTGTTGTGAACACTGCTATTCGTATATCCTTTCTATAATTTCAACAACCTATGTAATTTTTAGTTTATAAAATGCAGCATGAAATTTACCATTCTAGGTTTTTATCGAATGATTAATGCCAATCTTCAAAGTGCAAAAGTAGACTGATTTTTCTAAAATCAAGCTGAAAGTCAGACTGTTGAGTTCTATGGTCATTAAATTAGTGTAATCATCAACCAGAATAGTTTAATCCAAAATATGATCGCCAAAGAATGTGCAATTTTTCTTTTTGCCTGCTCTAAGTTTAAAAAAGAAACATCAAAATACTGTTTGTTTTCTAAGATTTGAACTTATAATATATATACACATATAGTATTTAACTCAAAACTTAAGCTTGATCGGTATTTATTGCTTAAATTTAAATAAAATAAGTTACTTAAAATACTAAAATCCTGAGGGAAAGCAAGTAAAGTAACTTAATTGCTATTCTTTATTAAAATGCTTTGCTATGCTACTATTAGACCATTTAAATTTATTTATTTAAAAATACAAATTAAGGCCCAAATCCTGCAAACATGTATGCGAGCATTATTATCCACATAGTAGTTTCATTGAATCCAATAGGATTATTCATGTGTATAAAGTTACTCATGTGAGTGCTTGCAGGACTGTGGCCTAAATATGAGCTTGTTTCTCATTACCCACTGCTCTGGTACTATAAAGGGGCCTTAAAGTACAAATAAATGATATTTATTCTCACTTTAAAACTCCTCTACATGATGGAAGCAGTATAAAGTGGCCTTAGTGTACATGAGAATCAGGCCATATATATGATCATACCCATATCCTCTTTCATAGAGATGCCAAAGAATAATATTTTTCTTTCCCTTTTCAAATATCCTGATTTTCAGAAAGTCTTACTAATTATTTTTATATAGATTTCTGAAAATATGCAGTTTATTTCTCTCATGCATATCATACAGTACATAAACTTGGATTGTTCTTATGTTAAAGTATGCATATATGGATTAATAGATATTTGAAATAACAGGGGTGGGGTTTTTAAATCTGCTTTTAAACTTCAGACATTAGTAAAACTGAACTGCAGAATTAAAAATGATGGAAGATGTTCCTAAATGTTCAAATCCTGTAGTTTTAAACATTTTTTATAACCCTATCAAATTCAGTAAGCTTAAAATATGATACTTAAAATCAATACTTTCAAGTCTGCAAAATATATATCAAATTTATTTGCTAAATGTACTTCAATTTACAACACCAACAACACAAAATGAATCTTATGATTTAATGTTTGTTTAATATCACTATAACCCAGAGGTTACAACCTATAAAGGTTTTCTATTCACGTATCCCTGAAACTTTTCATTTTGCCACGAGAGCAGACCGACTGCAAATACATATATGCTGTGTGCGTATATGGATGTATGTGTGTGTGTGCATATATATGTATATGCTCAAACATATATGCACTCACACAAATGTACAACATACACACACACTCTTTCTCTACACAGACTAAGTCCAACTCTTGGTTTTAAACTTACTCTAATCACCACAGTTCCAACGAAGATTTTTTTTCAGCAGCAAATATATTTCTCTCCACATGATAAACATAATATCAAGACAGCAAGCCACCAGTGCTTGCAAAGCTAAAAAGGATCAAATGTTTCAGTGCAAATGTAACATGATGACACAGCTGTCAAGGTGCAGTTAGAAAGTAGGAAACAAAAATGATTAAGTATTGTCATACAATTCCATAAGATCAGTATTAGTTTGGGACGCTTTGCACTGGCACTTTAAAAGGAAATCGGTGCACATTTGTCTGTGTACAATACTCTGGTCTTCATTAAACTATCTTAAAAGTGCATATGGCCTGAAAATTACACATTGTATATTGGGGTGGGGGAGTATTAACACATTAATTCCCTACTTTCACTGCACTAAGCTTTAGTATAATAAAAAAACCGAAGAATGAGAATGAAGACCTTTGCACAATATCTTTATAAAATGTTTCTTTTTAAAATGTGCACTTCAATACAGATGCCTCTCGCATTCAGAAGCTGTTCTATGGCAGCTCACAACAGGAAAACAGAGAATGGGCAGCATGGGAGTGGCATGCCCTGGCACAATAGCTGTTGCTTGTGGGCTGGCATGGGTAGTTAAAAAGGAGTATCAAACACTTTATCTGGATTATTTTCTTCTGTTTCCTCTTCATTTTGCAGAGGTTTATGGTTCAGTTTTCCACTTTCAGATGTCAGGGAGGAAGTGGCAGAACTGTGGTCTCCATCTTCACTGATTTTCCCTTTCATGGCATCCTGTACAAACTCCAGAATTTCCAGAGGGAGCCTTTTGAATTTGTCTTGATATTCCTGATCAAGTTCACCTTGTAACTGGAACAAAAACAAAACAAAAACGGTCTTAAATCATTTCTGATGGGAACAACAACCTACAGCATGGGGACACTACAAGCAGGAGGAGGAAAACTTACAAACTCACCTCCATTTGTTATTTTTACATGATTTGGGGCTAATTTTCAGTTTGTAGCTTTAGGGCTATACCTACGATACACTTAATAATTATCATACACCTATTAATTATCATGCATCCACTGCAAAGCTGAAGGCAAATGCAACCATTTTTACATTTTTAAAATTTTGTTGCGACACTCATAGGCACCCAAATCCTGCAAACATACATGTGCTTAATTTTACTTCTGTGAGTAATAAATAATAATAATACCTAGCTCTGATATAGCACTGCTCATCAATAGATCTCAAAGCGCTTTACACAGGAGGTCAGGATCACTACCCGCATTTTACAGACGGGGAAACTGAAGCACAAAGAAATTAAAGCTCAGATCCAGAAAAGGCACCTTGAAAAATCACTGGTTTAGGTGCCGGGGCTCCCTATACAATGCATGGGGAAAGAGATAGGTGCTAGCACAGTAGGCGCCTAAGCTAACCAATGTGAGAGGCCGGCGAGAGGGGTGTGTCCTAATTCCTGCTCCTCTCACATAGGTCAGTGCCTAGCTCCCCTTGTGATCCATGGCTGGGAAACCTTGCCTGGAATTCTTCCTTGCAAGAAAGGCAGTGCCTGCCTAACTCCATACAAAACAGCTGAGGGGAGGAGAAGGCCTCCCGTATAACCTTTAGCCCAGTGATTAGGGCTCTCACCTGGGGTATGGGAGACCCCTGTTCCACTGCTCCCTCTGTGGGGTGAACAAGAGATGCCCCAACCAATGGACTACAGAGGCATTCTCAATCTCTCTCAGGCCCAAGGCATATTTCATTATTTATCCAAAATGGAATGGCTTCGACAGGAGAGACTGAGCCACGTCAGAATGTCCCACCTTGCAGGGGTTCAGCCATTCCCTATTCAAATCCCTCCCTCTAATCAGGCAGAGGGGGAAGTGAACCAGGGTATTTCACATCCTAGGTGAGTGAGCTAACCGCTAGGCTAAAGGTTATAAGGGAGGCGGAAAACCGGTTTTTAGGTGCCTAAGTCTCTTTAGACTGGCATGCTCAAGGTCACCAGCAGTAGAGCCGGCAATAGAAGCCTGAGTCCCAGTACAATGCTCTGTCCACTAGGCCACACTGCCTCCCTTAGTCCCACTGGCTTCAAGAAGACCACTCACTTCACTACAGTCAGGCTCAGTTTTTGTCAGGGATATTTTTAGTAAAAATCATGGACGGGTCATGGGCAATAAACAAAAATTCACCTGACCTGTCTGGGATTTTTACTAAAAATATCCCGACAAACTGGGGAGGCAGGAGGGTCCAGCACCCACAGCAGCTGGGGGCTCTGAGGTCCCCTCGCCTCCTGCAGCAGCTGGGAGCTCTGGAGTCACCCTGCCGCCTACCGCAGCTGAAACACTGCTGGGTTCCCCGCTGTGAGTGAAATGCTACAGGGTTCCCCGCTGCGGCTGGGCTGCTGTGGGGGGGCTCCACCGCGACTGGGCAGCTGCAGGGAACCCAGTCGTCCATGGCGAGTGGGAGTTCTGGGGTCCCCCTGCTGCCTGGAGGCGAGGAGCTGCTTGGGCAGAAATGTCATGGAGGTTTCTGGAAGTCACAGATTCTGGCCCCGGCCACTCCCCCACTTCTTCGTTGCTATTGACAACACCATCATCCTCCCTGTTACTCAAACCTGCCACTTCCCAGCTTGAATTCATCTCTCTAACTCCTTCCTCTCCCTACATACAAGCAGTGTCCAAATCTTGTAGCTTCTTCCTCTTTAGTATCTAAGATCAGTCCTCATCTTTCTATCTCTGCTGCTAAAATGCTTGCTCTGGTCCTCATCTCCCATTTTGATTACGGTAACCTTCATCTCTGACCTGACGACAGCCATCTTGCCCACCCCCAATCCATATTACTGTCCGCCACTAGGGTGACCAGACAGCAAATGTGAAAAATCGGGATGGAGGTGGGGGTAATAGGGTCATATAGAAGACAAAGCCCCTATTATCGGGACAGTCCCAATAAAATCAGGACATCTGGTCACCCTAACTGCTGCTGACAAGTCTGAGGAGTAAATTATGTATCCCAGATTTCAAATATGTATTTGCATCAGTCTTATTTTGCCATGGCCAGTTACCACTTTGATCACTCTTCTCTTATGCAATGCCTCCTCTTCTTTTTCTTGTGTCCCTTCTCCCTACCCTCTCTCTGTCTTTAAGGGACTTTCCTCTGAGATCACCTAGAAGAGTGTGGGCGCTACCTGAGATAAATTAATGAAACATATAATAGCAGTAAGTTACAGACTAACACTTTGAAACCCCCCTGGCAGCCAGTGAGGATTACAAAGCACTATTATGGTATGCTCTCTGCCTGACACACTACTTAACAACTGGGATGCTGCATTGTGTGCTAGTTTTCATTTCAGAATGGTCTCAATGCACAGCATGGTGCAGAATGCATTACAATATTCTACTCTGGAGGAGACCTAAGGCAGGGATATTTGCAGCCAGGGCCACATCCTAGAGAAAAAGGACAGTCACGTTTCACCATGCGTCAAAAGTGCTCTTAGCCACAGCTAGTTATCCAAAAGCAGACCAACATCTCATGAAACTGCTAAATTACAAAACCTGTGCTGCACATGGCAGATGCCATCACTTTACCTGGTTTATCAATTCTATTGGTTGCTTCCTCCAGCCTACCACCATTCCCTTTCTCTTCTCTATATCTAGCCTTCATTCAGTTCACAGTCTCAGACAACCTCTGGATCATTTGTTCAACTTTAGCTACCAAGATCAAAGCAACAAAGCTGCAGAGCTGGGCATGTTATCACAGTCCACGTCTCCTCATTAAGCCTCATACTTCTGCACAGTGGATATGATGAAATAAATCCCTGTGGTTACCCACATAAGGGAACCCTTCAGCAGAAGAGCAGCTAGCCAATACTACCCAGTGGGCCCTCTCACGCCCAAAAAACCCCTTCATCCAGTCCTTCTAGGGGGGGGTCTCAGGTATGTCAACTAAACCATGTGGTCAGTATTATGAAAGGCAACCCAGCAGATATAAAAGCAGCAGAATGGACACTTTATATTCATCCATAATAGATACTACTAGATAATACTTAGTCCTGCCACGAGTGTAGGGGACTGGACTAGATGAACTCTAGAGGTCCCTTCCAGTTCTACGATTCTATGATTATGAGGAGGAGATCGCTGACTAATGCAACCAGTGCCTGGTCCATATCTAAGTCTAAAATCTGACTGATTGGTGTCAAGGCAATTCAGAAACCACTGGAGTTTTCCTGCCACGAACTTCTCAAGGATTTTTTCCAATAACAAGTAGAAACTCCCCAGAATTAAGTCAATAGCTGGCAAGACTATCAGTGTCAAGCTGTATGAAGCAATCATTTCTTAAGATCTTTGTTTTATAGGAATCTCCAAAGAGGTGTAGGTGTTAATATTTGTTACAGATACTCTTAACTCTTAGGGATGAACTCCACATATGGAGATTATTAGCATGCATTAAAGTACTTTCCCAACGCAATGCTTATTGAACTGGGACACATCACAATATTAGTAACCTTAGTTAAGAAACAGGAATCAACACATTTCTATAAACAGCAATGTGATGTACAGAACGCAAGGTTTTCAACTTAATCTGGCTATAAATAATAAAATATTTCATGTTGTAGGACCTACAATACCTACAATGATACCGCTTACTGCAGATAATGGGATTAGTGTATTGGGGAGACACCCAAAGCATGACCAATGAAATGGAAATCACGGTCACATCCCTGACAGGTTTATCATTCTGAGCTGCTATTTGTATTGCTCCTAGATTTCCAGATGCCAAGGCCAGAAGGGACTGATGTGATCATCTAGTCTGACCTCTTATATAACACAGGCCATAGAACTTCACCAAAATAATTCCTAGAACTAAACAGCATCAATCTGACTTATGAGTGAGGGTGATGGTGTTCAGATCTCTATTACATTTGGTGTAGGTTCAAACCCAAATTAAGACTAGGGTTGAGTTTTGGACTTAAGGGTACTAAAATCTTGTGAGATTTCTGCCATTTTAGCTCAAAACCTGGTGAAAATGACTTGTAGGATTTTGGCTATAACCAACCTGGGAAATAGGCCTTTTTCAATTTAGGATCTGACCTGGAATGGAGGCAGAGTTGGATCTGAGGAATTTGGATCTACACTCCTGTAAAATACACAGGGGTTCCAAAAAGAATTTCCAATTTTGGCCCATCTCTAATCATATCTTATGATATTCGTGGAAGTCTTACTCTTGCAGATATAAATCAAAAGGACACCTAGCATAATTACTTGTTCTCCTTGAAACTGTCTCTCTAATATCATATTTTGTCCAGTGAGCCAGGTATCTGAAAAATCATGCAAACTATAATTTTTGCAGGGCAGGTTTAAAGTTTCTGTGTGTGATTTCTATGACTTTTATCCATCTAGGTCAATTATGGAGATCCTGAATTCTCATTTTGACATACATCTCTGAATGATTCAAGATGTAACATAGATCATCAATAGTATTCTCAGATCTGCTCCATGGGTTCTTGCTTCATAAGCCTTTAAAAAAGGACTTCTGTTAATTCATCCTTCCTCTAGGAACTCTAGTATCTAATATGGGTAAATAAAATAGATTGACCTGTACTTTATTCATTTTTGGTAATAAAAGGTTGCTTATTAATGGCTTTTATTTATCAAGAATTTCTAAACTTCATTGGGATTTACCCAGAAAACTTCAATTGCTTGTCTAGATCCACAGCTTCATCTGCTCTCAAGCCACGGAGGGATCCCAAACTAACTACATGACACAGGACATGTGGTGATCTGGATTCTGTTGTGAAATTTCTTGCAACACTTAGAATACATAGCCCTTCAGTAATGCAACTCATATTCTTCAGCTGACTCTTCTTCAGCTGTTTATTCTTGTGCCATGTGAATAACAGAGCTGGAGTCGACGTAGCTTAGGTTGACTTACCCCGGTGTCTTCACTGTGCTGCGTTGACGGGAGACGCTCTCCGGTCGACTTCCCTTACTCTTCTGGGGAGCTGGAGTATCGGAGTCGACCGGAGAGTGCTTTGCCGTCGATTTAGCGGGTCTTCACTAGACTCGCTAAATCAACACCCGCTGCATCGATTGCAACAGCGTCGATCTCCCACGGCCATACACCAGGTTCATGCCAGCACAGGAATTATGAGCGCATGATTTCTAGCCTAGAGCTCAATCCCTTGGACCCAACTGCCTCTCAGCTGGAAAATAAAAGTCTTCAGGGTTCTTGGTTAAAACCACTGTTTGAAAAGGGTCATGGAGCAGGGAGAGGTCTGAGCAGCACTGCCTGGGAACACAGGAGTGAAAGCTAACATGAGTCATTCAGCTTAAAGCAAGGAAAAAGCATTAAGGAAAGAAAATAGATGCTGTGATTTATATAGTTTATAATTTTTATGTTACGTATGCCCAAAATTAGTTTTAAACTTACTAAAATGTAACACATGCTAGGAGGCCTAAAAAAAGCCGACTAGGGTCAGACAGAATTACCAAGCATAGAAGCAGAAACTGTGGTTTCAAACTTATTCTGACCAACCTCTCTAGACCTCTGCATACTTCCAGCATGATCTAATGAACTTCTGCTTCCACCAAGAACAAAAATAACATGATCACATGAAAACCCCCAGCACAAGTTACCAGGAGGACTGTAGTTCACATGGAGTGTATTGGGTAAAGAAAAAAAGATGAATTCCCACCCTGCTGAATAAGACCAGATACACAGCAGTCAGAGTTATCTTGTTACTGAGTTTAGAATACTGATTTCCTGTCAGTTCTCAGTACTTGAAATCCAATTTATCCCCCCGCTTTTGCTGGTGAAACTGTTTTTCATTTCAGGTAGCGTGAAGGAAATGGCTGGGGTAATTTGTTATAGGAATCAGATCATCGCATAATAAAATACTTTAGTTCTCAGAAGCACAACATAGTTAAGAAAATCTCGGCATTGGTCTAAACACATGGTAACAAATCGGCAGCTGCATACATAGACACATATGGTCATTGTTAGGGCCCTACCAAATTCACGGACATGAAAAACACATCACAGACTGTGAAATCTGGTCTCCCCCTGTGAAATCTGGTCTTTTGTGTGCTTTTACCGTATACTATACAAATTTCACAGGGGTGACCAGGGTTTCTCAAATTGGTGGTCCTGATACAAAAGGGAGTTGCGGAGGGGTCACAAAAGTTATTTTAGGGGGTCATGGTATTGCCACCTTACTTTGGTGCTGCCTTCAGAGCTGGGGGGCTGGAAAGCGAGGGCTGTTGGCCAAGCGCCCAGCTCTGAAGGCAGTGCCCCACCAGCAGCAGCGCAGAAGTAAGGGTGGCAATACCATACCATGCCATCCTTATTTATAATTTTAAATGGGATTTTTCCTCCAGCTTCTTTGAACTCATTTTAAAGAGCATAGAAAAAAATTCACTTCCCGGCAGAAGCCAAGCGTGGAGAATGCAAGCCTTAAAGGCAAATGTTTTGAAAACTTGTGTCTAAAACTGTTTTGTATCCATAACAGTTGTAGGCTCTAGCAAGCATCCCGCATAATATTTAATTCTATCCGAATGTTCCCATCTGCCTTTTGGTTGACTGATGAATGAAGCAATTAAATTAATTTCTTCCACGCATTGTGTGGGATAAACGGCATTCATTTTGAATGCAGGTGATATAGCAGTGACTATATTGATTATTAATAGAAGTGTGATTGCACCAGCAGTTGGGTATAGTAAACAAGTGGTGACTTCTGAGTGTTTTAAGTTCACGTTTCCATTTTCACAAGCCACTAGGAACGACTGTTTGTTTCCTCAACACCAGGGAGCTGTTAAAGCTGTGGATCAGGAAAACCATATGTCTGTAACAGAACTATTGTGCCTGAAACCACTTTATATTTGCCCCCACGCTTCTCTGAGCCCGCTAATGCTCCGCATACTTGTTTTCATGCCTGCAAATGTTTCACCTACGTGCCCAAAGACAATTCTGAGTAGCAGATTTGGGGCTTTTATGCCTGCATCAAACAACAAAGACGCACTGTGTCCGCAACCTCAATTTAGCTTCCAAAATGGTGCATGCAGGACTCCCAGATTAAGGGGACAGAGAGCAAACGTGCTGCTGCTCTGCTGCTTTTCATTTTCAGACCTTACTTAATTAGAGAGCCGTTCGAGAGGGATACGGAATTAAAGGCTGAGTCGTAAGAAGCAGATGGAGGCTCAGTAGCAGCGAGAGTGAAATTGAGGAGCAGAGCTTAGGGATCAAGTGATCTATAGGCAGCAATTTTTTTTTCTTTTCTATTTTGGAACAGCAAGAGTTTCTTACTAAGGGCCCTGCTATTCCTGCCACCAAGCAGAAGCCTGTTGGCATGGCAAGGAAGTGTCATCTCCATGGCATTGTTCTCTTCCCCGGTCTCCTTCTTGACCCTGCTTAGAACCGTCTGTGGAGCTCAACCAACTTGGGGCTCAATCATAGAATCATAGAATATCAGGGTTGGAAGGGACCTCAGGAGGTCATCTAGTCCAACCCCCTGCTCAAAGCAGGACCAATTCCCAACTAAATCATCCCAGCCAGGGCTTTGTCAAGCCGGGCCTTAAAAACCTCCAAAGAAGGAGACTCCACCACCTCCCTAGGTAACACATTCCAGTGCTTCACCACCCTCCTAGTGAAAAAGTTTTTCCTAATATCCAACCTAGACCTCCCCCACTGCAACTTGAGACCATTGCTCCTTGTTCTGTCATCTGCCACCACTGAGAACAGCCGAGCTCCATCCTCTTTGGAACCCCCCCCCTCAGGTAGTTGAAAACAGCTATCAAATCCCCCCTCATTCTTCTCTTCTGGAGACTAAACAATCCCAGTTCCCTCAGCCTCTCCTCATAAGTCATGTGCTCCAGCCCCCTAATCATTTTTGTTGCCCTCCGCTGGACTCTTTCCAATTTTTCCACATCCTTCTTGTAGTGTGGGGCCCAAAACTGGACACAGTACTCCAGATGAGGCCTCACCCGAGCATCGTATCCCACAACCCTGCAGGATTTATGTGCTCACTCAAGGCCTATTCAGTCAGCATTCATTTATGCATTTCCTCCCTCTGTGATGTGGAACCTGAGAAGAGTCCTGGGGCACTAGCTGGACAACATAGCTCCAGCAGCAGCCAGGTTATCAAGGCGCTGGGGTGGGAAAACTGAGACTGGCAGCAGTGGGGAGGCAGAGGACCTGCTCAGATGACCCTTGTGCCTCTGCAGAGCTCAAAGAGCTCACTGGGGGGAGGGGAAAACACAGGGCCCCATGGAAAGGATGCAAAGAATTCACGAGGGCAAAACTCTCCTCCTTGGGACATGGCACTGAACTAGGGAATGACTTTAGCCCTTACACTCATGTTCATAAGTACTGTACATGGTCCCTGATCAAGAGCAGTTCCTAGCTGTCTATGTGCAGAGATAATTAGACCCAGGTGAAACGCAGTGCTGGTGAAATGAAGAGTATCTTTTTGTAGTAAGTGCAAACTAGCACAAAAGCAAATGGGCCCCACGTGTTAACATCTGGACTTCACAAGCTACACACGGGCAATATAGATAAGGATGAAAAGAAACCATTCAGGCCACTAGAGAATCATCTCCGAAGAACCTGGTACATGGAGTAATTAGGGGAGACGTAAAGGCTCTAAGAATGATGGTGCAGAGACAACTCGGCTATGTATTAGACTATGTACGTGACCGATGGTGCGGGCACTTCTTTTAATTGACTAGGGAACAGCACAATTCTCCCGCTGATGACTGCTGCCATCCAAAGCTCAGCGGATGCCCACCACCGCCCTTCCAAATCACACTCAACGTCCTAGGAAATGAGCAGTCCCAAGGCACTCCGATTCAACAGCAGCTGCAGCAAGGGTGGCAGGGGAGAGAGCAGGGCTTGTCAACCCTAGTGCTCCCACCAGGCCAACCTCCAGCTGCCTGGGAACATGGCTCCTGGTAGCGTACCTTTCCCATCGCTGACAGCATCAGTTGAGCGCACGTGCTGCTGCGCAAGCCACAACCTCTGCTCTGCTATTGTTAGCGTGCTAGCTTGAACAAAGCTAGCACAAGGCTCTCTTCCTTTTGGGTAGTTTTGGTAGCCTGTGTTATACGGGAGGTCAGACTACATATGATCTAGTGGTCCCTTCTGGCCTTAAATGCTATGACTATGAGCTGGGATGGAGACTTGCTCCCAGCTGCTGGGTAGACATACCCTGGCGGGGCCAAAACACAGCAGTAGGGGCTGCTATATGAGTATTCACATCTTTGGAGCATCCTCCAGCACTGTCTATGATGCCTCTCAAGTATATGTCAGTTGCCACCTGCTCAATATCCCATCCAGACAGATTAATACTGAACTCGTAATCTGAAGCTGGAGGCTGCTTGGAAATGGCCAGAGACTTAGTTTTATCCAGGTTAATAACGGACCAATGTGCGCTGCTTCTTGCCTGATCAGATTGCTTTATGCTAGTGTAACCCCAATTAAATGAATAGATTTGTGAAGCTAATCGGGCCCTTAAATAAGGCTCTTAGATTGCAGTTCTTTGGTGAAGGGACTTTGCCTGTTATTTGTTCAGCAAACTGCCTCCTACTTCAAGGGCTAATTAATAAATAAATGTGACTGGTGAAATGCATTAGCCTATCAACAGACACCTAGATCCAAGATGATAGATACATTAGCAATTCATATTTTTTATGGCATGTTATTACAGCAACCGGAGTATTGTGTGGAGATTCAGGAACCTCAGCTCACAACCGGCTGTATTTGCACTTTTCAAATCTCTTGTATGTCCTTCAATTGGATGGATTACATTGAAATGTCTGGGGATTTTTTCATAGTCACTTTGTTTTCTATTTCTCTAACGTTTCCCTCAGTTAATTCTCATGCAAAATCCCTCTCTGGGCCTTTTAAGCTGTATATCTGGAACTACAGTACTCTTGTTTTCTGATTACTATTTTGTGTACTTGCAGTTTAACTGTTTGCTTTTGTAGCTAGAATGCTTTCTTAAGCTGTCGGTGATTTTTTTTTATGACTATAAATATGTGACCTATGTATCTCATGATACAAATAAACAGAGAGAATTTGAAGTGGTTTGCAAGGGGAAAAAAATCCCACCTCCCTGAATAGGCATGATGACGTTGGGCCCGATTTTGCTTTTTACACCATCGTGAAACTGAAGTAAGTTCACTGAAGCTACCTATGGCCACAGTCTTCTCTATTTCACTGGAAGAAATCCAGATAAACTCCACTGACATCTGCCTCTCTATTGCCACATTCTGCGCTCTGTTTCCCTGGTGACGATCCTGGGTAAGCAGCTCTTCTGACATCGCTCAACAGAAGCTGCAATATAAGCTCTGATTTAGTTCTTTCATAAAGTGCCATGCACTTTATGGCACTGCATTAAAGAATAACAAAGTGATTACTCCATTGCCTTCTAATGATGGCTATTTATTCCCTTCCATGGAGCTTCCAGTATGCCCTCCGAATAGACAGCTGACTATCAGACAGCAGAACCCTTCTAAAGGGTATCATTACTTTAACTAGCTGCTCAAAAGTGCTTAAAAGTCCCTTGGAAACCCTTTCTCAGAATTAAATCTTGAGATTATGACGGAGCCAATGTATTCCAGAAATGTTTCAAGTCCCTTGCCTGCTACAGCTCTCTGCAATCTGAAAGCTGAACGGCCTTACTGCAGCTAAGGTGAATGTCTCTTGAGTGCAGTGGGATCTATAGGGTCAGTTATACAGTCTCTGTTGCCTAAAAGCACTGCTGTTCTGTAGGGGGAGTGGTTTGGTTATTTCTGGAGGGGAAGAGATATGGAGCAAGACAGTAAAGCTTGGAATACTCTTCTCTGGAGGCCGGAAATTACAAGACATAATAGGCGATACAAAGCAGCAGTAGTAATAATAATACCTCGCTCTTATATAATGCCTTTTCAACTTTAAATCTCAAAGCACTTTACAAAGGAATCACCGTCATTATCCTATAAAACTGTAAAATGCTCTGATGGCAGCCAGCCACTCTTGTGGATCCCTTGCAATTCTAAACAGGTATCGGAACACAATTAAACAGTGCTTTTCAGTTTTTGAACTTTAACTTCATAATGCATCATTTTAGCATGGCCTGTCCGAATCGCCGTGTGGCATGTACACAAGCCCCCATCAGTACCACTGAATATCCCCTCTGAGCGTAGCAAATGGCTGACTTCTGGTGGTGTCTGGCCACTTCCTTCCACCGTGTCATTCTGATCTACGCTATACGCTCCCCAGCAACCAAAACCCTCAGGCACCCTCTACAGCAACAAGAGCTCTCATGACATAAAAAAACCCAAACCACGGCAGCAAGCTTCAGAGCCTGGGTCTAGAGACTTGGGCTCATAATGGTGCTAAAAACAGCAGTGTAAATGTTCTGCTCAGGCTGGAGCCTGGGCTCTGAAATCCACTCTCCTTGCCAGGTTTCAGAGCCCGAATTCCAGCCCAAATGGGAACGTGTACACTGCTATTTTTAGCAGCATAGCACAAGCACAAGTCTGTAGACTTGGGCTCTGAGACTGCCACAGGTTGTCTGTTTGTTTGTTTTGCAGTGTAGACGTAGCTGAAGATTTTGCACCTCAGAGTGCTGTCCCATTGGTGGGGGGGCACACAGCAAGCACAGTACATAATTTTTATACCTATTATTGTTGGAGAATTGCATGGGATTTTAGTGCTTGGCTATTGTTGACTTGAATGGTAATCACGCTGATCAAACCCTATACAGCTCTTTGACATTTTCCCTGCTTAGCGGCAAGATGGGCCCTGATGTGTCATTACACTTACACGCATCACGAAGGAGACTCTGCAGCACAGAGTTTCTTTGAAAAGTCTGGTCTGCAAATTACCGAGCAGCCATTCTGTTAATATCTTGTTAAAAATGAGTGTTTTTAGACTTGAAACCAGCCTCTCTATGACTAAAGATCAAAGTGTCATTGAAACCCTTTTCAAGTAGTTACAGATCTGTAATCCTTTGCAACGAAGGAGGGAGTTCTGAAAGGTTTCTTAACTAGCTAGCCTGGATTTTCACTCCACGTCACTGGAGTTTCTATACTGAATCTCACAGGAGGTTTCTATTGATCTGTGGCACTTTAATGGGCAAGCCACAGTTTTCTCTCACAGCAGCCAAATGAGACATTCTATTCAGAGTCTGAACTTGTACTGATCAACGTGATCTCTGAGACCCTGATATTAACCATCCAAATGTGCATGTGAGGATTACAGGTATAGCCAAATGCTCAAATCAGCTAGAAAGAACAGGGTAATGCACTTCTTTTACGTGGCAATACCAATCATGTTTACAGATGGAATTGCTACAGAGCATTATTCAGTACTGTGATTCTAGCAGTGCTCCTTGACATATCTCTCAGCTTAGTGGCACACGGTAGAATTGCCACATTGATTAACAACTCCCTGTGTCCTTTCGAACCACTGCTCTCTTCTGCCTCTCGGTGTTATCTTCTATCGTAAATTCTGTAGAGCCAAAAGATTATTTTAAACATCATAAACAAGGGAAACTTTTTGATAAAGTAACCTATCTTTTCCCCATCCCTCCACCTACCTATGAGCATTGCACTTAGCAGACAAGTCTTGGTGCGCTTTGTTTAAAAAGATTCTTTGTCACATAGCTGTTTACTAAAGAAGGTTTCTATTAAAGTAAATATTATTTTTTACTGAACAGTTGCATATGTTAATTGGAGATATAATTAAATGTCAGACCAGCTCTCTCCAGGACGGTGTGCACTAGTCTGGAATACTTTTAATTTTTTTTTCAAATAAGCTTTTTATTAACTTTTCTCTATCAAATGGCATAAAAACAAGAATAACTAAGAATAATTTTGCCCACTATGAAAACAAAACTACCTCTGGGACAAGACTCAACAACTGTTCAGCACTGCAGGGCAACACTACACAAAAAATTAGAGCGGAAACATTATAGATTTTGGGTACAATTTTCAAACACGCCTAAGTGACTTAGGAGCCTAAACTCCATTTTCAAAAGAGATGTAGGCACTTAGGAACCTAAGTCCCATTGACTTTCAATAAGACTTAGGCTCAGGAGCCAAGATTTTTAAAGGTATTTAGGCATTGCTGCACTAGGCATTGCAACACTGAATTGATTTAGAAGCTTCAATCTCATTTTCAAAGTGATTTAGGAACTTCAGTATCTAAATCCCATTGACTGTCAATAAGAGTTTGGCTCCTAAGTGTCTCAATCACTTTTGAAAATGAGATATAAGCCCCTAAATCAGTTAGGCATTGCAACTCCGAGAGCAGCAATAAATAAATGTCTACATAGCTTTAAAAATCTGGGCCCTAAGCCAGATCCTCACAGGTATTTAGACTCCTAAGTTCTCTTTGGACTCCTAACTTCCATAGAAATCAGTGGAAGTTCGGAGCTTAAAGTGAAGCTAGGAGCCTAAATACTTCCAAGACTCTGGGCCTAAGTGCCTACATCACTTTTGAAAATAGCATTTAGGTTCCTAAGTCACATAGGAACTTTTGAAAATTTCACCTTTTTGTAGTATGGAATTTTACAATTTTGTATGCAACATAATTGGAAAAACTGTATAGTATCTAGAGCGCCAGACAGGTGCTGATAACCCGATATAAATAAATTAAATAAAATAGCCACTATGCCACGTAGTAGTACAGAATCTTCACCAGTTGAAAGTACAGGGAGATTTTAATTTTTTGAATTGGTCAGGATGTAATTACCCAAACTGGAATTTGGCCAAGACACAATTATCTCATGTGTTTAGTTGTTTGCCTGGCTTTCCTAGAGTCTGGCTGAGTTTGGATGCAAACTACCCAAGAAGCAATCCAAGAAAATAGGAAAACTAACATCTGGCTTTTCAGGTGAGGGGCATGTCTGCCTTTTGTTTCTGTGGTTTGCAACCCAAGAATCTTCTTGGAGGATGTGCTTGGATCATTGTTTCTGAAGCAGTAATGGCGACAGTGATTTTTTTTCTACTCTGTAGATTGTTGTATATGTTTTTGTTACCTTCAGGCTGAATTACTGTAATGCAACCTGCTAGGGACTTGAAGACCATTCGGTTCCATCAGCTAGTACAGCATGTGGCTCTTCGCTAACTACTGGTGTTTCACATATGGAGTGTTTTCCCCAAGTGCTCTACAGACTGCACTGCCTTCATTAATTCATGTTGCAATGCAAAGCGTTCATTTTGACCTATAAAGCCTTTTTTAGTTTAGGTCTTAGGTATTTTAAAGACTGCCATGGCTTTCCCCATAGATGAAATCCACTCGTGCACTCAATATGGTTATCCCCATGTTGGTTGCTGTCGGGGCTGGAGGGCTGGGTTTTGCTGGGGGGCCTGTGACAATGGAATTCACTACTGCTTTTAGCCTGTTTACTCCTGGGGGAATTCTATGCCACTGCGTGTGTGCATAATTAATGAGCTACACATATTTTTATTTTTTGCGCAGAAAAAAGCTTCTGCCGAAATGTTGCTGCACCTTTTGCCCACCAGAGGGTTCTGTGATGCAAGAACAGCAGCAGCTCTCGGCAGAAAATAACTTCTGCAGTTCTGTCGTTTGCCCACCAGAGGGCGATGTTGTGATAGACCACAGCAGCCATGCTCAGCCAGCTGGGAAAGAGAAAGAGCCTGCCTTTTTCGCAGCAGGCCAGGTCGGGAGACAGACAGCGTGGGGTGCTGGGGGAGGTCAGACAGGGGCTCATAAGGGATAGTTGGGGAGGACAGACTGGGGCGGGGGCTGAATGGGAGTGGAGGTACAGGGCCACACGGTGATGGGGGAGGGGATGCAGAGCTACATAGGGACTGAGGGTGGCTGAGTGGGGGCACAGAGACACATGGGGACAGGGGTACAGAATCACATAGGGACGGGGAGGGGGTGCAGGCCACATGGGGATGGAGGGAGTGGGTGTCTGGGTGGGGGTGGAGGGACACATGGACAGGGGGTGCAAAGACATATGGGGGTGCAGGAACACATGGGGACAGGGGCAGATGTGCCTGACTGAATGGGAGAGGCTAAGGGTCAGCCAGGGTCTGCGTGGGGGAAGCTCCTTAACAATCCCTCCCAGCCCCCCTCCAAAAAACCCGTTCCATACTTTTTCCACCCATACCCAACAACCCTCCAAGTTCACACCCAGGCTCCTTCCCTCTCCCTCAGGTTCTCTGTTATCCAAACTCCCCCAAGCCTTTGCATTGCTTCAGAGGGGTGCGGGAAATATGGTTCTGTATTGTAGTTTAAATGAATTATTATTCAGAATTCTGTATGAATATGCCTAGTAAGGAATCTATTTGTCAAAAAACATTTCCTGAATCTTTTTTGTTGTCTGTATTGTTACAGACATACTTGCTGACAGGTATTTTTAAATAAATGACCAAAAATAATTGAAGCTGGTGTGATTATATTGTGTTATTTTGACAAATAAAATATGCAGAATTTGAAAATATTGTGTGCAGAATTTTTAATTTTTTATTGCAGAATTTTTAATGTTTTGGCGCAGAACTCCCCCAGGAGTATCTGTTACAGCCAAAGCTTGCTGGCTTTCTGAGCGCACTGCAAGGCTTATTTACTCAGGCTGTTTCTAAACAGATTGGGTTTTGGTCTCCTTTCTCTGCAGTGGGATTGGGGGTCTTAGTTAAGGTAATTTTTTGCTATGATATGATAGATCCTGATCAATGCAAGGAGTGGGCTGAATTTTAGACCTTTACAGAGACCCATTAATGTCACTAGGATGTTGCTTAGACATATGGGCCTGCCAGTATGGGCCTCGTTGTGGGATTCAGGCTTTAGACTGTGGTGTTGATACACACTAGATATAAATCAGGTAGTAAAACAAATATAGGGTACCACATTTACTTACGTTCCTTGAAACGAACTGAGGGTTGGGTTTTCAAAAGCACTCAGCGTTGGCCTAACTCTGCTCCCTCTGAAGAGAGTGGGAGGCAGAGTAATTGTCCCTGGATTCCCCCTCTTCCCCCACCAAAAGTAAAACTTCCCTATTTTGCCCTCTGCACCTCTCAGTGGTGCAGCGTTTGTGATGTTCTGAGTTTGAGTTTAGCAAACAGATAAGGCTCAGACTCCATTCACAACCTCATGTAATGGAACCTCCCTTCCCCCTACCGCACCATTCAGGTTCTTGGAACCTTCAATGCTCCCATCCTCCCATCTCTACACCCGAGAGAGGCTTGAAACCAAGCAGGAGTTAGTACAGCTAGAGGCTGAGGTACAGTATCATCTGGGTGTTTAAAATACAAGCCTGTCCTCCCCCAGGCAGGTTTGTTTACAAACAAACTCCTGTGGCGAAAGAGGCCTTCCCACAGTGGATGGAAAATGCTCCCATCCCAGTCACAGTGATTGTACCCCTATTCCACGGCCATTAGAGCACTGCAGGAATGCTGTCCCCTCATTGTGTGTCTTTGTTTTCTTCCTTCTTTCCTGTTGTTTTTTTTAAATCTCGAGCTGGGGACACCACCTTGGGGCCACAGTCCCTTTAAATTCTTCAGTGTCATTCCCAATTGCGCAGTCTGGCTGGGCAGTCAGACCATGGCCTTGGGGAAAGGAAGATCTGGAATAACCCATTAGGCATTCTGCAGATGGGAAATTCCCCTACTTCGAATTAGGAACAGCCATCACAGCTGCCTGTGGAACTTCTGAAGCTCAGCAGTACAGCGGGACTTTATCCTCATCTAGTCACCTGTACTTGGGTACCGCTGAAGAGCAGATGAGCAACCCCATAAGGGCCTGATCCAGCACCCACGGAAGTGGATAGAAATCTTGTCATTGACCCTAAGTATGCACTTGGTATGATGTTTCCCCATTCAGACTCCTAGTTCCATTTTGAGAGGATTTTAGTCTAGATCCAATATATGTATGTCCCTCCATCATATACATCCACAGTTGACATTACACAGCATATTCTATGCAAGTGATGGGCTGCATACATGTAAAAAATGTCCGCTAAAATAATCTTGCCTGAGAGAGCCATAAGACTTTTCTTCTCTACTTAGAGTCCAACTCTGACGTCAATTACATGTGCTTTACGCTGGGGTCATGCTACCAAGCTGAATGGAGTCTCTCCTGATTTACATCACCATAAAGGAGATAAAAATCAGGCCTCTAGACTTTGCATTCTTTCTGGAAAAAAAGTCTCTGAATATTTTAGTTGGGTGCAGTACATGGATAAAAGGGATAATGCATAATGGCATTCTACCTTCTGCTTTTGTCAGGTAAGCTATGCAATTCTAGATTGATGTAAAGAACAAATGTAAATTATACTGAGCATTTAAAATGGTTTTAAAAAATAGCATGACAATCCATTCCCTTCTAAAAGATTTCATAAAGCCGATTCAGGACTAAAAAAAAAAAAGCATTATTTAGCATGAAAGGACTATGGTAATTTCATTACATTAACCTAAATTCTTCAGGTTCAGTGTTGTTAGCTTTTGAAAGGGAATTATTCTTTTTGAAACAAATCCCACCAGAATTCTTCAACCCTGATGGATTTGGAAGATAAGAAGAGTGAGCTACAGTACTCTCAATGCCCTGGAAGGAGGAGGAGTACCTTACCATACATGGATATCACCCATGAATTGTAGCACGTATTAGTATCAGTTGTATTATTTATGTCACCGTAGTGCTTACAGGTCCCTGCTGAGGGGTAAGGGCTGCTCCTCTGGAAAATAGTCCCTGGCAAAAATGTTCAAATACTGGCAATGATGCAGTTTTTGGGCCCAGAGACTTCATTGAAGTTGGATCTGCTTCCTCCAGACTGCACTAGGTTGAAATTTGGACCACTTAGGCTATGTCTACACTAGGACCTGGAGGTGTGATTCCCAGCTCAGGCGGATGTGGTTGTGCTAGCTCTCATTAAGCCAGAGTGCTAAAAACAGCAGCGTTGTCGCAGTAGAACAGGCAGCAGCAAGCAACGGTACAAGCTAGCCATGCCGAGTGCGAATCTGCATGAACCCCCTCGGTATGTATTGGGGTGGCTAGCCCATGCTGCTGCTCGCCACCGCCTGTGCTACCCCAGCTACATTTTCTATGCTAGATCCATGAGCACGTAGCAGGGACTCAAACTCTCAGCGCATAGTGAAGACAAACCCTTGGCATAAACCCTCAGCACAGTCAGTATATAATCAAGCCAGGAATAAGCATGGACACTCCACCGACTTGAGGTGAGTTGCCAAGTGCTTACATTAGATCTGGATTTGGCACCCCTGTCTCTGAAGGTGACTGAATCCACTCACCTGGCCACTGCTGCTGCAGAACCAGTATTTGTGTGATGCTACACTCTGCAGTAGCGGCTCATCCATAGGCTCTGACTTTTATTTCCCCCTGGGGGTGCTCCACCCCCACTGTGGCCTGAGGCCCTGCCCATTCTTCCGAGGCTCCATCCTCACCCCACCTCTTCCTGATCCCTCCTCCAAGGCCCCTGGCCGCCCGCTTCTCTCCACTCTCCCCCATGTGCTTCCCTCAGCTGCCAAACAGCTGATTAGCTACGCCTCCGAACAGCTGATCTATGGTGACTCTGAACAGCTGATCAGGGCGCCGCCAAACACAGCTGGTAAGTGCTGAGCACCCACTATTTTTTCCCCGTGGGTGTTTGAGCCCCGCAGCACAGACAGAGTCGGCACCTATGGGCCCACCAGTCACTTACAGGAAGAGGTGCCCCGGCAAGCACCAGTTTAGTACAACTTAGTGATGCCACAATGGTGAGTGGATTAAAAATCAACAGGGATCTATAATAACATGTAAAATGTGCAAGTTATGCACAGGGCATGTTTACATAATGTGTTCCCTTGTCTTCCTGTCCCTTCAGTTCTTCCAAACGTCATCTCACCCACCTGTTTTGCCTGGTCTTTGTTTGTAAGTTCTTTGAAGTAAGGACTCTTTTACTGTATGTTTATACAGTGTCCAATATGATGGGGTCCTGATTCTGATTGGGGGCTATTACCATACAAAACTATTAATGACTAATTAACACATATTTGATACTAATCATTAATAACAATTCCTAGTTTAAAGGTAGAGAATGCTGGAATGACAGAGGGAGAACGGACAGGGAGGAATATGAACAGGATCAAAGAGTCCCTGCATGTGCAGAGAAGGAAAGGGAGAATCTTTAACTCAGCTGTACTTTGATTGACAGCAGCTTGCTAATTGTTCAGTGATTCAGACAGAGGGCACGGAAGTCTATCTAGATTTTCTCTCTGCATGCAAGTCAGATCCCTAAATAATTCACATTCGTTTGCAAGTTATTCTCGCAGAAGGTGTTGAATTGTAACTGTTTAAGGGCAAGTGACAGCTTGTATTTTATTTTCTGAACAGACAAAAATTAGAACAGACAAGGTAGACCTAAATATATCAGGATAACCCCAACATGAGCAGGCTAAATATTATCCCTTCAGGATATTATCTGAAGCAGATGTATGTCTGGAGTTGAAGTGCTGCGCATATTTTGCTTAAAATTTTTGTCAGGGCTTGATGCCCATATTATCCAGGAAAGTTCAAAAGCTGAAAAACATGTTTTTTCCCGAGCAGATCTTATAGCTTCTAGTAGAGATTAAAGTTGCAAATTCAGAGCGAGATAGCAGTAGAGCGGACAATCACACCCCACACATCCAGTAGTTTGGAGATTTAGATTTAAGGGATCTCTAATTCCCCTGTGCCATTATCCATGCTGATGGGCAAAGAAGCATAAAATGAGGTGGAAGCCCCAAAAGGAGCAGAAAGGGGAGAAACAGCGGTAAGGCATGACTCCCCCACTCATCCCTGGGACCTGTGGAGGCCCTCTATGCTAAATCTGTGTATGGTCAGTGCTCAGCGGCTCATGAGGGTGGAGGAATAAGAGAGTGTGTCAGGGGAAGGGGTAGAGAGGAGGAGCAGCTGCTTTGTATGGCATACTCCCCTCTCTGACTGGCAGAATTTTGGTTACAATACAGAGGTGAAGCTACTGCTGTTCCAAGACATTTTACTGCCTTTTGCTCCATGCTGTGTCCACTCACCCATGGAAGGGGAGAAGAGTTTAGGCACAGCAGGCTGGCCAAGGGCAGCATGGATGCCAAGGGAGAGAGAATGGCTGCTAGACATTAGTACAGAGGAAATCCTCCATCTCATTGGGACTTTCTTTCTCTACAGATCCATGAGGTTTAGAAGCCACCACCCCTGCTTCTTCCATGGTCATCCAGATACTAGGAGGAACATGTAATACAGATCCTCAGCTGAGGCCTGATCCAAAGCCTATTGAAGTCAATGAAAATCTTTCCAGTGGTTTCAATGGATTCTGGATTCGGTTCCTGGCGTAAATCTGTCATATTCTCATTGAAGTAGGACAGGTTTACTCCAGCTGATTAGGTGGCCTGATGTGAGGTGAACCCTCTGGAGTTTCTCCAACTCTTCTGTCCCCTTTGTCCGAGATATACCACAGGAGGGTACAATGTGGTCCCTAGGAATTTCCTTTGCTTTCTGTCTGACTCTAATTTCTATTCTTGACTATTTGTAACTTTAAGCACGTTAAATTTTGTTCTGATCAACCCCTCCCCTGCTTCTGCGCCCTCCTTTTTTTCAGATGCCAAGGATGTCTGTTTGAAGAGGGATTTATTTTGCTAGACCTCTGTTACTGTTATCACACTTGACATCTCCCAAGGGCATTAAAGGGCTCTTTTAAGTTCATGCAACTTTAGAATGTATTCTGTGATGACAATTCTGACCACAATTTATCTGGAGACAAGTTGAATGAATACTAAAAAAAACACAACCTGCCATGATCACGTTATTTTGGGAATTTTAAAATGTTGGTTGGTTGGTTGGTTAACAGCTCTATTTAAAATACATCCAGATTGCACAGTTTTATTTAGGATACCAGAGAGTTATCTTTTTCTTCGGGAAGAGCTCAAGTGATGATAGGGAAGTATCAGCTATAAGATGAGTGTAGCTGTAAATTTAAAAAAAAAACCCTTTTTTAAACTATGACATGTAAAACTTCATCTTGGCTGACCCATCCATGAACATGAACTTAGAAATGTAGAAAAAAGGCATGCAGTATTAGAAGTAATAATTATGACTGAATAATTAAATTATTTTACTACTTTTACAATAGCGATAGGATTATTCTGAATTAGTTACATAAATTGTTCCTAAAATTTCCTATAACTCTTATGTTATTTAAAATTTCTTACACATCAATTAGTTTGAAATAATAAGACTTTAGGCTATCCATTAATTGCAGCACTGTAGACATGACCTGTATTTAACGTTTTGCAATGAAAATTAAGCTGAAGTAACAAAGAATCTTGGCTAACAGAAAAGGTTTCTTCAGCTTTCAAATAACAAAGAAAAGTTAATGGGAGCAATGAATACACAAGAGACTCTTTGTCATTTTACCATTTCTGCTGTTACATGCTAAGACAGATTGCTGCAGCTATAAACTCTTATCTATAGATGTTTAACAGATATTGTTTATTTTCCATGTATTCTTTCCAGAATATACAGTAAAACTACTTTCAGCCAAAAGTCCAATGCTGAAAGAAATATATTATTAATGTAAAGGGAGGCCAGCTTCATAAATAAGTCCAAGGACTTATTTGTTTGAGAAACATCACTTAGAAGATCCTGCAATAGATTACTCCTGGGAGAATTCTGTGCCACTGCATGTGCGCAGAATTCATGTCCCCTGCAGATTTCTTTGCTTCCCTGCAGAAAAATGACTTTCTGACAGGGAAGCAAAGGGAAGCTTCAAGAGCAGTCACACATCACTCCCTAGCAGCACAGATACATTGTTTCAGGCACCCGGAGCAGCCTGTGGAGAGGAAAATCACTGTGGGGCTGGGAACACCCCAGCCAGTGGCTTCTACCCTCAGCCGGGATCAGTTGCTAGTCCTGGCTGGGCTGGAGGCAGGAGAGGACGGGACTTCCTTTTCCCCTGCAAGGAGTGGCTGGGGCGGTGGAAGACCCATCCCCAGAAATATCCCCCAGCTGCAGGAAGCTAGGCATCCTTCCCTGCTTCTTGCCCCCATCACTCCTCAGCTGTGGGGAGATGGGTCACTGTATGGGGAGCTGCTCCCCCCATCCACCCAACCCCCGTGAATCCCAACCTCCCATACCCAGACACCCCTGCCAAGCCTCACCCAGTACATCCAGAACCCCCCCGAGCCCTCCATACTCAAACCCTACCCCACTGCACCTCAACACCTGCCCCCAGATCCCCTGCCTCTGGACCCCCACTCTTGCACCCAGACCATCCCCTACTGAGCTCCCTGCACTCAAACCCCCACTCTGACAAGCCCCACACCCCTGCACCACCCTGAGCCCCCACATCCAGACCCCCACACCACTGACTCCCAATTAGCTGCACCCAGACCCCCACCCCAGCAAGCCCCACTTTCCTAGCATCCAGACACCCCCGCTGAGACCCCCACACCCAGACCCCTCCGCTGAGCCCCAACCACCTTCACCTGGAAGCCCCTGCAGAGTCCCATTGCCCCTGCACCTGGACCCCCCACTTCCAAGATCCCCCCATACCTAGACCCTTCACTGAGCTGCCTGCACCCATATTGTCCCACACAGAATCCTCTCACCCCACCCCTGGATCCCCCCACACTGAGTCTCTCCACACTTGGATCCCGCCTGGTTGAGCCTGCCTGCCCCACATCTGGTGTACCTGGCACAGAGGGGCAGGGCCCCAGGGTGCTTCTGGGTCTTGTGCTGTGTCGGTCGGGTGCAGCCTCACTGCTGAGTCCGTGTCCCGGGGTGGGGTGGGGCTGCCGGGTATTCTCCCACCTTTGTGCAGCCAGTGGCCTATGCTCCCCACTCCCATGCTGGAGCCTCTGCATTTATTTATTGACAAATGAAACTCGCAGAATTTTGCAGAATTTTAAAATATTGTGTGCAGAATTTTTAATTTTTTGGTACAGAATTTTTATTTTTTTGGCGCAGAATGCCCTCAGGAATAATAGATATGTAAGGTAAATGTGGATAGGGGATCTTTAAATAGTTCAGTCAGTGTTCTTGCTTTTCTGTTAGCTAACAGAGATGGGTTTCTTGGAGAGACACATTGTCTACACACATGGGGAATTCACAGTTCTTAATTTTTATCTGCCTGCTGTTGTGGCTCAATGAGAAGCTTTTAAACTGCCTTGATCTCTTTGAAAAAGAGGCCTTAAGACAGCTTAAGTTCTCCTTCCTAGCCAGCCTTCTGCTTTGTTCATGTACTGAAGCCACATTCTAGCATCTGTGACATCACAACTGGTTTCAGGCTAGCAACTTGTAATGTCACACCCCATGAACTGCAGCATCAGTCATCTGGATCTGACTGCTTACACAGAAGGGGAATTGGAAACATTAAAATATTATAAAAAGAAGAGAAACTAGCTCAAGATGAATGATTAGGAAGGCTGGAAGAGGACACATGAGAAAACTGCTCTCCTCTCAATTATTTTAAAAGCAGTGTAATAGAATATGTTATAATCAGGGCCCCCTGTAAGCTGGCCACGCAGAATTCATCCTGTGCCACAGAACTGTGCTTGAGAATCTCAGCTTTCATTTTTAAAAACTGTTTCTAGCACTTGCTATTGCAGATATACACTCAGGTGATGTTTTAAGTTAAAACCTATGCAATGATGCCTGTCTGAGTCTGCAGAGAGCCTGAAACAATAGCTCTAAGAGATGTGAATTGTCCCAATTCCCATGGACTCTGCTACTACAATTGGCATTCTCCCAAAATACTGCGGAATTTGCAGTTTTGTGCCTGTCTCCTTGCCCAGCCCTGCCAAGATCTGCCTTGTCTTCTCCAGCTTTGCCCTCAAGGCAAATTAATTAAATTACAGTGCATGCTTCCTGCACTGTTTGATGGAGCCAGGTTTTGGGGAGCCAGGATGGGAGTCCAACTTGCAGGCAGGGAGTGTGGGAGCCAGAAGGGTAGACTAGTGATCTGGGCCTGGGAAGCCAGGGAGATAAGCTGCTGAAGTTGGCTACCAGCATCCCACTTCTCTGGCATACATGAAAGCAAAGAGGTAGTCAGCCAGGCCATCTGGACAACACCGCAGGAGCCAAGGCCTAGGGAGTGGAGCTGGGTCGGAAAACACAGCAAACAAAACCCATCTTTAAAATAAAATCACGGTCAAAAATAACCGTGGATGATTTTTTCACCAATGAGTATTTTCAAGCATGTGCCATGGTTGGTTCGGTGGGGGTGGGAATAAATGGTGATAGGGTAAGTTAACAATGAAGCAGAATTTAGGGGTTGTTGCCAGAGAATTTGGTCCCATTGCGCTACTGAGGACCTTGTGTATTGAGAAAGTGATTGACGGTGGGTTATAATTCTCAGAATGTTCCATAGCCTCAGCTCCATTCAACATTCTATACTGATACCTCCAATGTGTTTTAACAGTCTTTTCTGCAGCAGTATCCACTATGTGCAATAAAGGGCACATTACTAAAAGAACAATGGAGGAGTTTAATTCCCATAAATGTCATTAGTTCTAATAGGAGTACTGACTCTAAAGTCCTAAACGCTGCACTGAAAATTTAGCCTTTGTAGCATTTCCACAGAAAGGACTGTTTTAAAAGAAGGTACCTTGGATTGTGAATTCTCTAGGGCACCGACCATATCTTTGTACGGGTTTGTACAAATTATGGAATGGAATGCTCATTCTGATTGGTACCTCTGGATTCTAGCGTAATGTACCTATTGAATAATAACTACTGTAAGATTTAATCTTTACTAATAACTTCTGAAACACTGAAGTTCAGTAGCAACTATTTGCGGAAATAATCCCTCCTACATATTTCATGGCATGAAATTTATTTGTGTGTTTTTAACACCTACTTCATGAAAATAAAGATGTCAGAATGTGATCTGCCAAGTGCAATATTATTCCCATAAGCCATGCTGTAACTAGATATAGAAGCTGACACTACACCAGGCAGACTTCCAGCTCCAAACAACAGCGACTGCAAATTTTAGCCTGCAGCGCTGATTCAGGAAAGCAACCTGATGCAGAACAGCGCTCAAGCTTGTGGTCAAAACCCACTGAAGGACTTTAGAATGTGCTTAATGTTAAATACGGGCTTCAATGCTGTCCTGAACAGGACTGATTTATGCATGTATGTAAAAGCTTTCCTGAATCAAGGCTTCTGGTATGAGTAAATTATGGCAGGACTCACTAGCTGCTAGTAGCCAGGCTCACGATACGGGCTCGATTCTTATGAGGCCCCATGTACAGTACAGACTTGTGACTGTATTTCCTCCTATTCTTTCTTAAAATCATCAAATTAGCCCTCTTACCGCAGGCATCTGTCAACCACAATGTCATTAACCGGCGGAAAGAAAATTCCTCCTACACCTATGTGTAGCAGAATACAGTGGGTAGTGAACTCAGTGAATCGCTGCATGAAGTTGTGCAACTAGATCTGATGAATTCAGCCAGACATGCCTAACTACCATCAATGCTAACGAGAGTTATACATTATATTATACATTATATATACGAGTGGGCATACGCTTTGGCCATGAATTCTGTTGAAGCAAAACCTGATGCTATCTCATGTGGGAGTAAGGGCCATGTGATCCCCTGAAAGGATTCCCATTCCTCTCCCTCCTTCTGTATAGCTTGTCCTCTTTCCATCTTGCAGAGAAGCTATTGGGGAGAGGGTGAGCTTGGGGGCTCAAAATGACCCTTACCCTTTGGTTGTGGAGGCCTGGGTGGCCCAAATTAGGAGATACAGATCAGGGTTTGGCTCATGTTTGGGACAGCACTGAAGACACAGAGAGAGAGAGAGAGAGTCTAAAGGAGCAGCTGAAAGCACTGGGGCTGTCTGTGGAAGAAACCTGGGGAGAGATTTCCAGGTCAGGGTGCAGGCTGAAAAGAATGCTCTTGGTGTTGAGAGCAAAAGAAGCTGTTTCCTGAAATTTGATTACTTTTGTGTTCAGAAACAGTTCAGTTAAATGCTGGTACTGTGACAAAATTGGCCACAAAAAGAAGGATCCTTATAAATTTATGGCTGTCACAAGGGTCTAGTGAAAGCCTCTCTCCCAGTTTGGGAAAGGGGGGAACACCAATCTGAAGGGGCAAAACTTGGAATACAAGGATCAGTCCCAGAATTTTTGTTTAAATGTGGGCCATTAAACAACAGTAAAGGGAGTTGGGCTATTGAGTCTATAATAGGATCTGTAATGTGTATAGGGGTAATTGATACAGGCTCAAACATAACAGTTATTAGCCCAGACACTAAAAAGTCTAGGAATCCCAAACTGAACCCCCTAATTGGTCTCCAGTGGAGACAGAGACTGGGGTCAGGGAACCAGTTCGAAAACTGGGTTTGAAGATTGGACCTCTGAAATTGGAGCAAGAAATCTGGATGGCAGAAACAGTGGGTGAGCTAATAATTGGCTTGGATTTCATTGTGGCTAATAACTGTGCAACCAATGCCAGGCATTGGTATCTTACAAATGGGTATCTTACAAATTCAGTCTGTGGAAATTCCCTATAAAGATATGGCCCACCTGAGACAAATGGTTTATAAGCAACTGGTTTGCAGTGAACTAATTGTCCTGCTCTGAAGGGGCAGGGACCATTATAACAGCTACATGCCGTGGTAGCTTTCCAGCAAGGGCAAGATGCAGAGCTTTGAAATCTGTTTTGAGACCCAGGGTCTTGGGGGAATCCCAAGTGATGGACACAGGTAGCAGCTGTTTGTACCAGATGCAATGAAATAGGAGGGTCTGAGTTGATGTCATGGTCTTAAAACTGTTGGACATTAGGGAGAACCCCTGATGTAAGATCATATGGGGAAACCTTTAAAAGGAGGGACCTGGTCTGGTTCCACAATCCTAGAAGAAAGAAGGGTAGGAGGCCTAAACTGGATAAAACTTGGGAGGGAACCCTATACAGTACGGACTCAAATCAATGAAACGGTATACATGATATAGTTGGGTCACAGGACTAAACCCAACATTATCCAAAAGAACCTTCTGAGAAGATATCGGGGGACAGAATTTCAGTTTTGCTGCCCTCTGAATCTGAGAATGTAGCTGTCGAAGTTGAGACTGGAAAAGTTGTTACAGAGTGAATTCTCCTCAAAGGTGGGGTCTGCCTCAGCCAGCAAATTCCACATAAACAAGTCTTTAGGGTCTGCTTGACATGAAACCCAGGATGAGAAAAGAGATTTGGGAGGAAATAAAATTCTTTTGGGTTGGTGATGTGAAAACATCTTGACAGAAAGACACTATACATATGTAAATAGTTAATCTTGTATTATTCTGAATGTTTTAATTTTTTTTTCTCTTTGGGATGGGGCTGGTGAGTGTCACAGTTTTAAGCCTCACTGGGACAACGGGTGAAGCTGAGGTGTGTGTGTGTGAAGGGTGTTGTTATGAGCTGGGTGAAACATTTCTATGGATTGAGATTGACGGGTGTGAGCCCACCCTTCAATTAACATGACTGTAAGCATAAGGCCCACCTAAGACAAAAGAAGTCTGTGGACCTGCCCAGGACCTTTTGCTGAACATTGTTTTGGGTAGGAGTGTATGTTTGTGTGTGGGAAGTCAGAACAAAAAGTAACTGCCTACAGACAAAAAGGACTGAGAGAGAGAGAGACCGTCATAAGGAGCTGCTACTCGAAAGAATGGTGGCTGACCCTGGAAAAAACCTGGGGAGAGGTTTTTGGGTCGGCTTGCAGGCTGAAAAGAATGCCTTTTGTGCTGTGAGCAAAAGTAGCTGTTTCATACTATTTGGTTCCTTCTGCACTCAGAAAACAATGGGTTTTGTACATTCCTTGTCAATAAAAAAGACTGCATCAAAGAAAATACCAGACTCCATCAATTTCTCCTTCCAACTGGAACATTGCACACGGCCCAAACTTTACCTAGCTGCTCAGGTCAAAAGGGGCAACAATCATTAACACTAATATTTCTGACTTTCTAAACGTTAGTTATTTCAAAAAAACTGAGCTCTAGTCTAGCCCTTCAGCTTTTCAGGAAAGAAGACAGTACATCTCCTAGAAGCAGAAATCAATATCCTCATGACATTTGCATATAAACAAAGAACTCTCAGCTCCCTGGCAAACTGTTGCCAATTTATTGCTGCCGTCTCCCGTAAATCACCCAGGCTGTTCCTTCTGCACATCATCAGGATACCGAGGTATTTATTATGCTCTCACAGTACCACTTGCTTTTGTTGCAACAAGTTTGCTCATGAAAATGCTTGTTCAGTGCTTTCCTGTATATCGATAGTTGAACCTAGAGCTCATGACAAGCAAGGACCAACCCTAGGAGTTTTGTGGCCTAATTCTGCCAAGCTGAGAGAAGAAAACTAAGCACTATTTAGAGTGAAATGTCTGCTTTAAACACATTGTGTTTCACAAGTTAATTATTCTCTTTGCAAGAGATCTTACAACAACTAAAAACATTAAAATAAGAGATTATAAACATGCAACAGTATGTATAGATACTAGGGTTGCCAATTTTCTAATCACAGAAAACCGAACACCCCTGCCCCGCCCCTACTCCAAGGCCCCACCCCTGCTTGCTCAATCCCCCACCCCCCTCACTCTTCCCCACCCTCACTCACTTTCGCCGGGCTGGGGCAGGGGGTTGGGGTGCTGGGGGTTGATGGCTCTAGCTGGGGGTGGGGCCAGGGATGAGGGGTTTGGGGTGCAGGAGGGGGCTCCGGGCTGGGCCAGAGGGTTGGGTGCGGGGAGGGTAATGGCTCCAGCCGGGGGTGCGGCTGGGGATGAGGGGCTTGGGGTGCAGGAGGGAGCTCTGAGCTGGGCCAGGGGGTTGGGGTGCAGGGGGGGGATGCGGGGTCCCGGCGGCGTTTACTGCAGCTCCGAGGAAGCCGGAGCCAGGTCCCTGTGCATGGGCGGCCAGACGGCTCTGTGTGATGCGCGCTGCCTTTACACCCGCAGGCACCACCCCACACAGGTCCCAATGGTCGTGGTTCCTGGCCAATGGGAGCTGCAGAGCCGGTACTCGGGGCAGGGGCATCATGCAGATCCTCCCAGTCCTTGGCCACCTCAGCTTTTAGGGGCCGCAGGGACCTGATGGCCGCTTCCGGGAGCAGCATGGAGCCAGGGCAGGTAGGGAGCCTGCCTTAGCCCTGGGCCCTTGCTGTGCCGCCAACCAGACTTTTAACGGCCCAGTTGGTGGTGCAGACTGGAGCCACCAGGGTCCCTTTTTGACCGGGCATTCTGGTTGAAAACCGGATGCCTGGCAACCCTAATAGATACGTGAAGACTATGGTAGCATCCATGTGGTCAGAAGACAGATCATGCACATCAGAAAACCAATGTGACTCAAATTAAGGTGACATTTTAAGCATCAATAAACATATACATTATTTATTATTTCTATTACAGTAGAGCCTAGAGGCCAGGGCCGCAAACTGCTGTCATCATGGCAAATCCCAAAGGGATGTAGCCATCTTGCAGACTGAGTGTTGCCTGGATCGATTTCTAACTAGTTCCTGAAGATGGTCCCAATATGGTAGGCTCTATATGAACATATAATATCCTCTACTTCAAACAGGAGTTAATTCATTGAAGTCCTATGGCCTGTGTTATACACAGATGACTCAACTGGTCCCTTCTAGCTTTATAATCTATGAAGCTGGGAAGAGACAGTCCCTCCCTCAAAGCTTTTACAATCTAATTGTAAGTCTACAGAAAACAGGTGGATAAAACAACACATGGGGGAGCACAAGGAAGCAATGAAATGATAGTGGCCAGCATGGAAAACAGATCAAAGCAACCAAGATGCCTAACCACTATTGACTTTGTTGTAGCCACCACAGTAGAAAGGAGTGTAACTCTAGATCCAAACAAGCTGTGATCCTGAGCTACTGATAGCAAGGATTATGAATTACAGAAAGAGAGAGGTATTTATTTTCAAGGCGCATAGGAATCTTGTGTTAAAAATGTTTGAGGAGAGCTACAGAGATTGCAGTAAATTACATCTTCTCTCCCTCCATTACTGCCAGACCACTTCCCCACCACAGATCTCTGTCTCAGCAGTACCACCTTGTGTGGCTCAATCATCTCCTTCTTTAAGATTAGATGTCTGAGGTCCTCCTCCAAATATCTGTAACCATCAATTGCAATGCCCTGCATTTTTAAAGATTATGGGATAATTTGTGGCTTTGCCAAAGCCCTGAGCAAGGGGCAACAACATGTGGTTGTGCTTTCCCAGAAGCACACCAGTAACTAGATTGTGACTTAGAGTCAAAATCGGCATCTTGGAGGGCTGGGGTGAGGACCTGCAAAAGACTGACAGCTGGCACAAATTGCTTCACTTGTGTGTGTTCCACTCACTTCTCAGCCCCCCTCTTCCTCTATGTTTACCTGTACGGAAGGAGGAGAAGTAGCGGTTCTGTGAAGGCTGTTGCCCCTTAATCCTCCGTCACCATCTGGCCCTAAGACACTGAAAAATATCTATTGTATGCAAACAAAGGTAAGTGCCTTCCTAGCGATTATCTGAAATCCTTTACTATGGGAACTCTCCAATGGGAAATTATGTTCTGTTACAATACTTAGTTCCCTCCTTGCTAGTCCCCCCAAAGCGACAGCACTTCAAAAGAACTTGTTCTTATTCCATCAGCAAGACACAAAGCATATTAAAACATTCAGAAAGGTAGAATCAGTATGGCAAAAGATCAGCACAAAGCAAACTAAAATGACTGATTAATAATCAAAGCAGTTTATTTTCATCCCCTAGACAGAAGAAAACCTGAGATCCCATACACATCCGCATCTACAAGCAGCTGTCCCACGCTTCCTTCCTCCTACACAATCACATCCTCACTGCTCTGTGACACACAATCAAACTCTTATCTCTTCTGCTAGGGCATTTTTGGCATCAACCCTTCTATAAAGCAAATTTAAAGAAAGAAATTATTTTCTTATACTGTACTTTCATCTTTCCTGGTGGGTGTGCCTGTCTTTTCCTCAGTTTTCTTCATTTCCACCAGAATAATTTCCCTCTTTTGTCTCTTAATCTCTCCTTGTGGCTCCACTAATTTCCCGTTCCTTCCCTTTCACTGACATAAATTCATTCTGCTTGCCACAATTTTCCCTACCTCTCCCGTCCCCTGGTTACCTCTCTTCACCTCCCCCGTCCCTATGACCTGTTGCCTTGGCACTCTCTTCTGAACCCTATTAGCTTGTGCTCCTCCCTTTTTCCTATCAACAAGGCTTGAATCTCCCCTTCCCTCACGCCTCTAATGCTTTTCGTGCCCCACTCTGTCCCACTTCCCTTCCTCTCTCTGATGCTGCCAGTCCTTGATGCCCTCCTCTGGAGACTTTAAGTCCCCTCTTCTCCTTCCCCATAATCTTTCTTTACTTTTTCAGGGGACTTTCCAGTAGTCTATGGGAAACAGGGCTTTAGCCTTCTGTGGGTAGTCTCGGGGGAATAGGATTTTGGCTTTGACTTGCTACAGTGGGGTAGGCTGAGAGATTTAACAGAAGATGCTCAGATGATCAAAAGGGCAGTGGAGATGGCTGCCTGAAAAACTTTTATATTCATGCTGCTACATGCATCTCCTGATCACTGCATTAGAGGTGAGGCAAAAGCATTACAAACAAAACAGTGGGGTGGGGCGTGATGCGAAGAAGCCACAAACTGCTTTCCCAGTCTAAAAAGAATATAACCACCAGTGGCAACATACGTTACGCAGCCAGCAGATAATAAAAGGGCTCAAAACCTTCAGAGATTTCAGTTATCAGGTGAACCAATGGGAAGTAAACTGTGGACCCTACCAACTCACGTTTTGACAAGAAAAATGAAAACAACATTAGCATTACTAGATAAGAAGGGGAACGTTTCACTCACTTTCACTATAGTCTCATATTCCATTTCTACTTCTGTTTTTCCTCTACTTCTTGTTCTTCTATGCTCTTTAAAACAAAACCAAGGATCATTTCAATTTTAGGTGATTAGCAATTACTCTAAACTAAAATTACATAATTTTGTGCAGTACAAAAAAGTAACCTCTCTTTTATCTAGGCACTTAATGAACAACAGAAAGATCACTCTGCCCTTCTAAGTGCTGGCTCATTAATATTTGACCAGTTGGTAGGAACACATTAGGCAGTGAATTTGACCAGTTGGTAGGAACACATTAGGCAGTCAAACCAATCTAGGAAACATAACCTGTCACTCTTTATTAAAAGAGGACAATGTTTCAACATGCTTCTGTGTGGGAAGTCTGAGCTTGGGTGCAGCTGGAGCTCAGGCACATTGAAGAAAAAAGAATTTCCTCAAAAAAGAGACATATTCTTTCGATAGGGGGAAAAAAGTGTATTTCCATAAGGACAATGGCAATCAGCCATGCCACCTCTGGTTCCTATTAGGAGGAGTATCTAAGGCCACTACAGATATATCACCTCAGTCTCTGATCATGCCAGATTTCTCAAACTAAGCGGGATTGGCCTTAATCAGTTCTTAGATAGGAGATCTTCAAGCAAAACCTCAGAATGCTTCAGAAAGTGGTGCTAGAGAATCAACAGATGGAACACTTCCTTCTGAGTCAGTATTGAACCAATGCCTGAGCAGAGGGAGCTACTGGGCATCATGCTGTTGGAGGTGATGTTTTCGGGGTAAGGTATAAAACCAATATTCTGATGCACCAAAAACAAACAAAACAAAACAAACCACCTAAATTTGCATTTGATTTCCAGTGTCAAAATTCATATTTGGGTCATTTAAAAGAGTGGCAGGATTTTCATATTACCCCACCCTCTTAGCAGGCATTGGAACCCTCCAGAGAGCTGCAGGCTAGTTATTGCTGACTCTCTGGGACAGGTGTAGCTCATAATACACCACCCCGAATGTAAAGGGGATAAAGGTAGCCTTCTGTAAGAGAGTACAGGCCTGGGTCAGAGAGGCCCCGAAGGAAAGAACTCTAGCCTAGAAGCATCCAAAAAACTCCAAGGGGTCCACGTAGGACAATTACCTTGAAGGTTATCTTTTTGTTAGTAAAACTATACTTCAGAAAGGTAACTTTTTGGCGCTGACTAAAGTGTAGCTTTTATTTGGAGCTGGATTAGAACACCATCAGTTTACATACAAATATATGTTCCCTACTAAAATTACTTTTCCACTTGCGATTGGCAGCATATTCTTCGTCTATTGTCCTAAACTGTTGTGCAGCATTGCTGTGTGGTAACAGCTGATATTTCACCCCAGCAGAGATTGCAGTGGTGAGTGATGTGATTGCTGCATGTTGATGGGAGCTGCATGAATAAGGACTGCAGTTCTAGTTCTGTTTGTAGGAGTTAAAACTTCATGGCTATTTTTGCAGTACAGTGGGTGCTATTAAAACCTTGGTGTCTACCACACCATGGCGTACCTGGTGCTCCATATATTCAGAATGAGAAATATTACCGACACCACTGTATATTTTAAATACATGGTGACACTGGGCCAAAGTCAGCCCTGGTATGATAGCTGGGCACAAATTAATGAAAGTCAATGATGCTTGGCCCTAGATGGTTGTCTGTTAAGTTTGTTAAGAAAGCATCGAAAACAAACTTTTCAACTGAAATAGAAAGAAATGAGTAGCACAAAGGTAAGAGTTTTCATGTTCTATTCTAATGAAAACAATAATAAAGTTTCTGTAACTTAGCAGCTGATGTAATACTTAAATTTTTCACAAAATGTTACCCCTTAAAGCATTTTTGTAAACTGATCATAATGACCAAGTCACTTCCTTGGCAATGGTGAAGAAGGAGAACAATGCATTTTATGCTTTGTGTGCTCATCTTATATTCATTTGGATTTATAAATGTCTTGTAATTGAATCACAGTGGAGAAAAAAATCATCATCAACTAACTTAATATGGCTGGATTTGAATGAAATTAATATGTAACAGAACTTACAAAGCCCTCTTATATTGCATCACAATGAAAGAATAAAACCACTTTATCTGTTTTCCCCTTGAACTCTCTTTCACCTTGGGCTGTAAAGCTACTACATTAGCAGTGACATAAATGGTGTTGTAAGTTACATGTTGGGTATAAGTTGGTCAGAAAATGGGCACTCGTGATAGTGGAGTTTGCAAAGTAAATCCATAATATATGCGGAGGGAGCAAAATGTGGGGATTACAGCAGAAAAAATGTAGCAGCGAGAAGGTGAAATGTACAGTGGGATGAGACGGCTGCTTTATTGTACATATTCCCTTGTTACTTTTCCTGGGGCACTTCAATTTCTGGCCCTTTTGGCCTGGAAGTTACACTTGTTTTGCATACCGGCTGACGGATAAATCAGTTGAAGTTGCATTATTTTAGCACTTGCACCAGTTTTATGCTACAATTATATGTGAGGTTTAAGTTACATTACCATTTTGTCACTGCAGAATTTGGCCTAGTTACTTCCAGGAGAGTTGCATCCATTACATAAGGTCTGAATTTGGCCCCTGGAATTTTCCTTAAAACAGACCTTGCAGCATACTAACTTCCATCCCAGGGCTAACTTATTTACTTTAATACTCCTCCTGTTCCTTACTTCAAGGATCTTATTTTTAGCCTACCTCCTTGTAAGTGCACATTTGCGTTTGTGAAAAGGCGTGTTTGCTTTGCATGCAAGCGATCCCAATTTTACATACTCACAGGGCTAGATAGGTATTCCTGTAGCCTTGTTTGTTCACAGTTGGGGATCTGGGTGTGCACACGGTGAGGGGCGTGTGCAAAGTATGTGCACATTTGCGAACATGCAAATAACACCTAGCTGGAAGCTGAAAATCAGGTTCAAAATGGCTCATCACTTCGAAAAAACAACATCCAAAAGTGACAATAAAACAATTCTCCTCTGCCATACTTGGGATTTTCACCTTCCTTATTAGCAAGTACCCAAAACACAGTCAATCAAATGTAACAGAGATATCTGTATAGCAGCTGTAGCTAACTGACAGCCTGAATTCCTCTGTGATATAAAGTTACAACATATGACACCCTAGTTCGAATTAAGGTTCACATAATTCAAATTCTACAATATTTTCAGAGCTTATATTATATATATGCTCTGCCACTATTGCTATTTTTTTATCCAATTAGCACGAGCCTATCAGACATTATAAATCATGTGTTGCACACACATATTTACCACAGAGTGCTCGCTTGCTATGGAGTTCCAGTCAGCGAACAGAATTGTCTTGCAGCATAAGAAAGAGAGAGTCAGGAAGAAACACAAGGATTAAAATGAACTCCGAATTTGAAGCTCTTTTGATTTCATTTGTTACGACTACATTTATTGTATTGTAAGTTACATGGATCTTGCCTTTAAAAAACAGCAACTCCTTTATTCTAGCAAGGAATAGATTTTAGATGCCTTTGTGCATGCACAGTAGTCATGTTAAATGGCTTTTGGTGAAACATTTTAAATCTGCAGATAATTAATGCAACACAGACAGAACGTACTGCTTCCCAAATCATAAAAATGCACCTGAATAGCTATTAGTCACAGTAATGTTCAGGGAACATCACAGAGAGAAGACACTATGCTTCTGAATGACGGACTAGCTCTTAGGAGATCAGAGTCAAATGAGTATATTTTTTCTGTTATCCATAATTAATTTGCAATGCTGTATTTTCCCAGCATTTATGTGGAGAAGCCCTACTACTATAAAGTACAAAAATCATTCAATGCAAGATAAGCATTTAAAATGCGAAGGTTATAAACATGTTTCATTTTATCTGACAATAGTCAATGTGTGGATGTCCTGTACTGTCCCAAAGTCCACCAAAAAGAGTGTTTTACATTTATGGTCTCAAAGTCCTTCTAGTGGTCCACCCTCCTTCTACTTTCAGACAGTTGAATTCTTGTCTGAGATCTGAGACTGAATACATTGAGTTTATGTTCGTAACTGCTTTTTATAACTCATGTTATACAGCAGCTGGGGAGTACAAATCTGTCAAAGGCTTTGTATGAGTACCTTCATTGTTAAGCATATTTTTTTCACTATATTGATTAGAAACTTGATTACGGTTTTTGTAATCTTTTCTTTGATATTAAGTAGAGCTGAATCATCTTCATTATAGTCTAAGCTCCAATCCTGCGAATACTTACAACACATGCTTAACTTTAAGACCATGTCTACACTGAGCAGCATGGAATCACTCGTGCTTAAAGTCAACCTCGTGCATGCTGTCTTTGTAGAACTGGGGCCTAGAACAGCATTCCAGGACAGCTCAACCTCCCTTCGGTTCATACTTTAAATTGTTTAATTGTTTTGCTGAGCAAAAGGTTTGTTTTCAATGAAATTGAATCATTTTACTACATAGGTAAATTTATCCAATTGTTTGAATTTTTTTTTAAATATAATTTTGCATGGCCTGTTTTCTCAGTGTTTGGATTTTTGCAAAAAAACTCAAATCTGGGAATAGTCAGTGTTTTTTGGGAGGATCAGCGGTGCTAAGTGTCCTGTAAATGGCATGGTGGATCAAGTGCGAGCCTAGAAGCCAAGTGGTCATGAGTTCTTTTACCGTCTCTGCCATCATCTGCCTCTAATAATACTCTCCAGTAAAGAAGCACTCTACAAATGTTAATTTGCAGTAGATAAATAGCCTCATTTCTAACAGATGAGGACAAATAAGGCTCAGAGGTGAATTAATATGCCTGTGGCCATGTAGAGGGGTTTGGCTCTCCAGGGTGGCGGGGAACCACACCGCCTCGCTACTTCCTTTCAGTTGTGACGGGGAATTAGCTTGGCCGCGGGAGTTTCTCTCCGTGGCAGCAGTAGAGGCAAAACACAACAGTTATTCACGCCCGGTCGGCGGGCAGTAGTGTGTCACGGTCTCAGGTCCTCAGACAGTCAACACACTGACATAGGCAGCTGTTCCTCTAGTGAGCTCTGGGGTTGGGCTTTTATACTTCCTGTCCTGCGCCTTGACCTCTGTGGGGCGGGCGCAGGATTCACTGGCTCTGCCCACTTTGGTGTCCGGAGAGGCTCGTCCTTTTCTGGGGGGTCGGGGAACTACACCGCCTCTCTACAGGCCATGAACCAATTTCTCAAGAGGGTTTGGTGGGCCTAGAAAGAGACACATAAAGGGCTAGATGGTCAGTGTGTGATCTAGACCAGGATGATGTTACGCTACCACTGGAGCAGCACAGGAGGGAGTTTGTTGTGATTTGGGGCGGCACAATCTCTCTCCCACTCACCTTGCTGCTCCAGATCAGCATATGCTCCCTGACACATGGGTATAAGTATGCTGTCAGATGCGCTGGGGGAGGGGTGGGGTGGAGTCAAGGCTCCCTCCCATTTCTCAGCCACCTGTACAAGGGCGAACATAGCTGTTCTGCAGTGCCTACTTCCCCTCCTGTATCTTATGCCCTCTTTGCTCCCTTGTGCCAGTACACACGACAAGCCACAATCTGGCGTTAAGTCATTATTGATACATAAGTAATTTCCTTTGTTGGCTGTATATCAGCCTGTGTTTTATTAGGGCCGACCCACAAAAGAGGGAAGAGGTGTTCCTTGACAAGAAGTGTAAGAGATCCATGGGTAAAAAAATTAATAAATAGGGTGTCCACCTGTGAATGCAGTGTTCCACGACATGCTGAAAAAGCTGATAGGACAGAACAGTGAAGTATTAAGTAAACTGAATATTGAATCATTTCAGTGTTGAATATTGAAACATTAAGATGAAATATGACACAGTAAAACACATAATTGGTTGTGTATAATTATTAAAGTTCTTCTTGTTGGAGAATATGTAGCATTATTATCAGTAGCTCTCAAAGTCTTTACAAAGCAGGTCAGTATCACTATCCCCACTTTACAGCTGAGGAAACGGAAGCATCTGGTGGGGAAGTGACTTGCACAACATCACCCAGCATTCTAGTGGCAGAGCTGAGAATTGCACCAAGGGTTCTTAAGTCCCACACCAAGTGTCCTAGCCACTAGGCCACAATGGCTCCCAAACTTACTGTTTGGGCAATTTTAAGGTCAAAGAATTCACACAAGTGGTAACTAATGTGGGGAACTGACCCTGGGAAATGAGTTAGGGCTTTGGTTAATTTGTTCTTATTGGGAATCAATTATTGTTAAATATTATTTTTCTGGGTAATAAACTCAGGGGTTCTCAAACTTCATTGCACCGCGACCCCCTTCTGACTACAAAAATTACTACACGACCCCAGGAGGGAGGACTGAAACCTGAGCCCGCCTGAGCCCCACTGCCCCGGGTCAGCCAAAGCCAAAGCCGGAGTCCCACCGCCTCAGGCAGGAGGGCCCATGGGCTTCAGCCCCAGGCAGGGGGCCTGTAACCTGAGCTGCGCTGCCCAGGGCTGAAGCCTTCAGGCTTCAGCTTCGGCCTCGGGTGGTGGGGCTCAGGCTTCGGCTCTGGCCCCAGCAAGTCTCAACCAGCCCTGGCGACCCCATTAAAATGGGATCGCAACCCAGGTTGGGGGCCTGACCCACAGTTTGAGAACCGCTGGGCTAGAGTGTAAGTCAAGTGCAGTACATAGCTACGCTGCCCTAAGAGCAAGACAGGAACCTGAATGTGACTCCAGGGATCACAATCAGCTCCCGGATTCTCCCTTTGCTCCATGGGGGAAGTCATTTGTTCAGGCCCTTTAGCTGGTACAACTTACTTGCCCCTCTGGGCTGGCTACGTACAGGGAGGAATGTGACTCTCCCCACCTATGTACGTGGAAGGTGGAGTAACAGCCCAGTAGCAGCTGTTGTCTCTCCCCGCTTCTCAGTGTGATGTGGGTAATCTACATGGGGATGTAAGGAGATCCATATGCCCCATTACTTCCCTGCTTGGGCATGCAACTCACAGCTGAGGCCTGTACACTTTGATCTCCAAATCAAATCTCCAATTTCCCCTGCTATCTCTATGATGAAACAACACATTTTGATTTGGAACATTGGGGGTTCAGAAATGTTGCTCGCCCTACCCCAGATCCAGTTCTAAGTCATACCTGTGTAAATCTGGAGTGACTCCACTGATATCACTGACGTGACTCCAGGTTTACACCGGTGCAACTGAGATCAGAATCAGACTGGACTAAGGACGCAACTTGTCTAAGAGTCTCCATGGTCTAGTGGATTTGGCATAAATTTATCAGTCTGACATTCTAACAATCCTGCCTGTGCTACTGTGTGACTTTCAGCAGATCTCCTGACCTCTATCAGCCCATCTGTAAAATGGGCTGAACTATATTTACCGACTTCAAACTTAATATGGTTTGTAAAAAGCTGAAAGTTAAAAGCATTGATAAGGCCACTATGCTGCAGAGGTGGGGCTAAAACGCGGCCTTTCTAGATCCTTATCTTGTGCTCAAAATGCACCAGACCATATGGTGTTGCTTTTTGGGGGGAGAGGGGTAGTGGGAGCTTCTTCTGTGAAAGGATTTAGTCCAATGCACCTCCTCAATGAGGTTGTACCAGAAAGAGCCTTTTGCAGTTCTCAAATGCCTTATCAAGAAAAATGCTGTCTCCTTAAACTTTATTAAAAATCAAAATTTGACGGTTTCAAAATCACAAACCAAATGAACAACAGAAGAAAAAACTTGTATGCAAAAGATTTTTCAGCAAATCATCATTATTTACTTTTATTTTGCCAGATTTAGTATATAAGCCAAATTACGGTTTTCAAGGTGCCACATGGGAAAGTCCCTTCTCCATTCTATATATTGTATAAGAAGCGATTTTCTTCGTTTTTAACCACACATTTTCAGCCGCATTCTCATCTGAAGCCAAAGTTAGCCTCATTCAGATAATATATTGAACGGATTCTGGTAAACTCATGCTGACTTAATATCAATTTGCTGAGTAGAAAATCCTGCTAATATTGAACGAATTCAGTACAACTGTGCCTATTTCAGATCAATTTACAATAAACAATTTCCTGTCAATTTAAAATCACAGATTTCCCGATCCAAGCAGCATTTAATCCTAAAAAATTACAGCACTCCACACAAATGGTTTTCAATTAACCCAGCCAGTGGTATATAATTCTATGTTTACAGTCTAGTTCCACAGTTTGTATGAACAACAAATCTATACAACAAGGGAATGGGCGGACTGAATACCTCCACACAGCCAATTTCACTTTTGAGTATTAGAGAATCAAAGAATGACACACTTACAATTTTATATACAGTCCAAGGGAGATCTGATTTCTTATTGGGCTGGAACCCTGTGGGACACAGGTGTGTATGTACCTCCCCCTTCCTGGATGCCCCAATTCCAGCTTCTCCCAGCCTTGCAGCAGAATAATAAACAGTTCTGCTGCCAATGGGAGGTCTGCAGGTTCAGAGGTGGCATCTCAGTTTGACCCTCACTGGCCCACGCTTTTGGTCTCAGGTTTCAACAAAAATACTTTCAACTGACTGAGTGTTTTAAGAGAACACCCATCCCTTTCTTTTCAGTGTTGTGTTAAGCAAACAGACTCAAAAGACAGTGGAATAGCAACTAGAAAAAAAGTCTGAACTTTGAGATCCCTGCCTAGTGCTTTGAGTGTATTGTCTCTGCACATTCACCCATATAAGATATGCAGCTGCCGCTTAGTGTCAGGACTTTGGGAACCTCCAGGACAGAGAACCACAGAAAGGTTCTCACCAAACTTCCAGAGCAGAATGTATAGAAGGGCCATGCCATCCTAAGCATATTAGCTCCTTCCTCTAAACCTTAGAGTTCTAGTGAAGAGCTCTGAGGAAGAAGGGAACATAGGCAGGTAGTGTGGACATGTAGGAGTAATACCTGAAATAACTAGTTAGTGGTGAATAAGCTTTCTTCCTTCTCTAATAATTGCCTCTGCACATTTCCCACTGCAGAGGATGTGAGGGAGATTCCCACACTTGAGCCATTCTTTTTAGGTGACAGATCTGAGGAACTGTCCCATGTTGAGGTGTCAATAGAGGAGATTCTGGAACAAATTGATAAATTACCATTTGGTCCTGGGTGACTTATTAGTATTTATTCACCCATGAGTTCTGAAGAAACTCAGATATGAAATTGCAGTACTAAGTGTGGTATGTAACCTATCGCTTAAATCAGCTTCTGTACCAGATGACTGGAGAACGGGTAATGTTATGCCAATTTTTAAAAAGGGTCCCAGATGCGATCCTGGCAATTACAGGCTGGTAAGCTTAACTTCTGTACTAGGCAAATTGGTTGAAACTATAATAAAGAACAGAATTATCAGACACATAGATGAACATGATTTGTTGAGGAGGAGTCAACACTGCTTTTGTAAAGGGAAATCATGCCTCACCAATCTAACAGAATTCTTGGAGGGGGTCAACAAACATGTGGACAAGGGTGATCCAGTGGCTACAGTGTACATGGACTTTCAGAAAGCCTTTGACAAGGTCCCTCACCAAAGGTTCTTAAACAAAGTAAGCTGCCATGGGTAAGAGGGAAGGTCCTCTCATGGATCAGTAACGGGGTAAAAGACAGGAAACAAAGGGTAGGGAGAAATGGTCAGTTTTCCAAATGGAGAGAGGTAAATATTGATTCCCTGAGGGATCTGTACTGGAACCAGTACTGTTCAACATATTCATAAATGATCTGCATAAAGGGTTAAACAATGAAGTGGCAAAATTTACAGATAATATAAAGTTTATCAAGATAGTTAAGTCCAAGGCAGCCTGCAAAGAATTACAAAAGGATCTCACAAAACTGGGTGACTGGGCAACAAAATGGCAGATGAAATTCAATGTTGGTAAATGCAAAGTAATGCACGTTGAAAACATAATTCCAACAATACATATGTAAATTAGCTGTTACCACTCAAGACAGAGATCTTGGGGTTGTTGTGGATAGCTCTCTGAAAACATCCGCTCAATGTGCAGAAGCAGTCAACAAATCAAACAGAATGTTAGGAACCAGTAGGAAAGGGACAGATAATATGTCAGAAAATATCATAATGCCACTATATAAATCATGGTATGCCAACACCTTAAATATTGTGTGTGGTTCTGGTCACTCCATCTCAAAAATATATTAGAAATGAAAAAGGTACAGAGAAGGGCAACAAAAATGATTAAGGATATGGAAAAGCTTCCATACGAGGAGATGTTAAAAAGATTGGGGCTGGTCAGCTTAGAAAAGAGACTGCTAAGGGGGACATGACAGAGGTCTATAAAGCATGAATGGTAATGAATGGTATGGAGAAAATAAATAAGGAAGTGTTATTTACTCCTTCACATAACACAAGAACCAGGGGCCACCCAATGAAATTAATAGGCAGAAGGTTTAAAACAAACAAAAGGAAGTACTACTTCACACAATGCACAGTCAACCTGTGGAACGTGTTGCCAAGGGATGTTGTGAAGGCCAAAACTATAACTGGATTAAAAAAGAATTAGATAAATTCACAGGGGACAGATCCATCAATGGCTATTAGCCAAGATGATCAGGGATGCAACCCCACGCTATGGGTGTCCCTAGGCCTCCGACTGCCAGATGCTGGGACTGGATGACAGGGGATGGATGACTTGATGATTGCCCTGTTCTGTTCATTCCCTTTGAAGCATCTGGCATTGGTCACTGTCAGAAGACAGGACGCTGGGCTACATAGACCATTGGTCTGTCCCAGTATGGCCATTCTTATGTTCTTGTCTAGGAACCGTAATTGCTCAGGAAGGTGTTCTGAGAAGTTCTTATCAATCAGAGAGCAGAATGGCTCTCCCGAAGCAAATATGAGTTCTAGATGCCAAGGTGAGAAAGTAGTGGTGTATAAATGTATTAACAGAGCTCCAGATAGAAGCCCTACAGATTTCTAAAATACAAAGGAATTTCTTCAAAGTTTCCTCAGCTCTATAAGTGTCCACAAATCACACCTTTGGGATAAAAGCCTTGATTTGTACAGAGCCACATTAGCCCATATAAAAGAGAACCTCTGGTTAGATATCAAGGTAGATCTGCCCCAGTTATCTGCAGTCCTGGGGATAGAAACAGTGGATGTCTCTTTCAGGAGCTCCTCATGAGCTTTTCTTTTCAGCCAAGCCAGCCAATTTCTAGTACAGGTACATATGGATTCACGGACACCTTCAGGTATGGAAAGAAGGTAGCTCTACCACCTACAGCCACTCACGTAAAGGAAAAAATCTGAGGTAGTTGGAACCACACAGCCCTTTTATAGCTTAGGCACCAGATGATTAATGTCATGAAAGGGTGGTTGGGCAGCTCTAATAAGCACTACTCTCTAGAAGGTTCCTGATGCTCAACTGCTCCAGGATGCTCAACCCATAAGTGGCAATCTGCAGAGACAATTCTCAGAGAATATGCACCAACATTTTGCAAACTGGGTGCCTAGATAGGTCTCTAAACTCCTGAATGAAGTCAATAGCTGTTGCTTGCTTCTGAAAATCTGGCCACTTTTAGTTGGGAGCCTAAGTGGATTTTGGTGCTTAACTTATAGGTACCTCGGTTTAAAATGCTGGCCTTGACTTTTACCAGCCGATATGACAAATGGAAAGTCTCGGTGTTCTACAAAATCAGGCCTGAAATTCACAACGGGTCAAGTAATCAGATTTTAGAAAGTGTCTGACAAGTTGCTACTGGTTCTTTACCTGGATATATTGCAAAATATTTTTATCATGCTGCCTTCATAGAAAGGGCCAGGAGTGGTGACACAACAAATTGTTCAGACTGCCACATCCATTTGCTGTATTAACTGTTTGACTGATCACTGCACTCTTTCTTGTTGCTTTGAATGATGGCACACATTTTTCTTGTAATGCTCTTGTAATGCCATTATGTCTCTGTGCATGAGGTTACACTACACCAGGGGTCGGCAACGTTCGGCACACGGCTCGCCAGGGTAAGCACCCTAGCGGGCCGGGCCAGTTTATTTACCTGCTGACGCGGCAGGTTCGGCCGATCGCGGCCCCCACTCACCGCCACAGGCCAATGGGGGCGGCGGGAAGCGGCGCGGGCGAGGGATGTGCTGGCCGCGGCTTCCCGCCGCCCCCATTGGCCCGGGATGGCGAACCGCAGCCAGTGGGGGCCGCGATCAGCTGAACCTGCCGCGTCAGCAGGTAAATAAACTGGCCCGGCCTGCTAGGGTGCTTACCCTGGCGAGCCGCGTGCCGAACGTTGCCAACCCCTGGACTACACCATGGCAATAATATTGCTCTCTGTCAGCAACAGCAGCGGTAGCTATGCTCTGTTACGTTGCCCTGAGGCAAAGTTTTGCACTTTCTTGGATGTAATGTTCATTATCTCACTAATATGTCACTAATATGTCTCTTTATTTGTCTGAGTTTTAAATTCAAGGACAGAGCTCATTCTCCACCCCCGCTTAGAGCTGTGTTAAGCTCTCCACATTGTTCTTCCCAGAATCAGAATTGATGGCTTATTCATTCATAGAATCGTAGAACCATAGGGTTAGGAGGGACCTCAAGGGTCATCTAGTCTGCTTTTCTTGGGATAAAAATTTACTCTAAAAGCTGCCGCAGTCTCTCTCATTCATTTCTTAGGGCTTCACAATGGTGGTTTGTTACCAACTGGTCTTAGAGGTTTTAATGAAATGACAAGGCATGTGCAACCATAAATAAATAATGCTAACGATCATACCAAATGTATGAATGCAATGGCTATTTATCAGTTCTATACTATTTTTTGGCTCCCGAGGACAGCGTTATATCGGGGTAGAGGTGTATATATATCTTTATATAGTTTATTTACTGTCTCTCTCTCTCTCAATATATATATATAAGGAAGGTAAATATTCTCATTATTTATCAAGCTGGGTGGCCTTAGGAGCTTTCTGATTTTTTCAGGGATGACTTTGCACAATTGTCCAAGACTTAGGAGAACTAGAACAAGCACTGGATTCCTTGTAGGTTGTGAACTCTGAAAAGACAGTAAGATTTTGGGCCAGATCCTCAGCTCTGTTCAGGGCCCTTTGCACTGGCTAGGGAAAGAGGTTGCTCTGGTGTCAGGAAACTTTCAAATGGAATAGAGCCAGCTACAGCAGCACAGGGACCACATTGGAGCAGGGTTGGGAAAGGTGGCAGGTGATCTCTAGTCTGGAGATCCGTATAACTGCTCCACTGGGGCTGGAGCCAGTTGGCACAAGTTAGTGCAGTTTTAGGTTGCTCTGCCCTGGGCTGGAGCCAAATCATCCAGCAGTAGCACCAGGGTTTGGAGACGCACAAGGGTGATAAAGTGATGAGTTATATGTGGTACTAATGCAGATACATTTTAGGAATAGTGTTTATTTCATTTGACTTAATCCATTAATAAATGCAATTAAATTAAGCAGGATAAAAATAAAATAAATAAAATAAATATAAAAGGGTTTTTAAAAATGTCAGACTGAGTGGATCCCCTTTCAGGCACTCAGATATTTCTTATTTTAAAAGTGAAAGTTAATCCTGATGGAATTGTAAATTGGATGACTGAAAACCCACCAATGTTCTCGCTTCAGGGAAAGGGTCTAGAATAGAGCTGCAGAAGTACTAATAGCCCCCACACCCGACCCTAAAATAAAAGTGTTTAGGCATGTTTGCTTGAATTCTGAATGATTATTCAGTTTGGCAATCTGTGGTCCATTTTATTGTCTATTTGTGAACTTTGCTTTGTGAGCAAAAATACTTTCCCAAATGTTTGAGAATGGCTGCTCTTTATGGCCTCTTAAGGACAGCATGTGCTTAAATTTAAAGTGCTATCTTGAATATGAATGCTTTCTTGAATTGAAGTCTATATGAATTTGTATGTCAATTTGTGCTAGAGCATGAGATTTTGTTGGTCAGTACTTGCTATTCTACTGTTTAAAAAGTTGCAGTCATTCAGGGTGAAATCCTGGCTTTGCTGAAGTCAATGGCATAATTCCTATTGACTTCAATAGGCCCATGATTCCCCCTCCCCGCCCCCCCAGAGTACAATCCACTTCTTACTGAAGTCAGTGGAAAGTCTTTTAATTGACTTCAATGGGCGCTCAAGGAGGCCCATAATGCCATATGATTGGGGGCAAACGGTCACACCTCACAAATAACAGTAAATAATCTAAGTGAGCCGTTCACAAATAAATAAGAAGCTGAAATTTGTTCAAAAATGGTTAGCTGAACAATTAAAAATAATGAATAAATTACTAAAAAGGTCTCTTTCCAAATTAATTCCAAGCAGAAAAATGGTAAAGTTCACTGGACATTTTATTCCATATGAATAACTGGGCTGCTTGTTCTAGAGGAAAAAGTAAACCTGGAAGCCTTAAATAAAACAAAACCAAAACCCCCATAAAATTTAAGTCTAAAGCAACACAAATAAAATGAGAGTATCACTGTCATTACACATTTTATATTTCCGTATCAAAAATATTCCACGAGGCATTCTAGACTTCCTCTGAGCCACATCCATCAGTAATTTATATGAATACATTTCTCAGTGGTTTTAATAATGAAACAGATGTTTATCTTCTTAGAAGAAACAATTATCCCTTATATTTGAAAAAGTGACCTCCAGTGGACAATAATGCCCCTGAATATTATAGTACAGTCTTTGCTGCTCTTTCCCTGTTTAATTCCAGACTGCTTTCAAAGAACCAAATTCTATTCACTGCCCTCATGTGAGTAGTGCCATTGAATATGGTAGGAACTGTTGGCCTGATACAGGAGTCAGCAACCTTTCAGAAGTGGTGTGCCAAGTCTTAATTTATTCACTCTAATTTAAGGTTTCGCGTGCCAGTAATACATTTTAACGTTTTTAGAAGGTCTCTTTCTATAAGTCTATAATCTATAACTAAACTATTGTTGTATATAAGGTAAATAAGGTTTTTAAAATGTTTAAGAAGATTCATTTAAAATTAAATTAAAATACAGGGCCCCCCGGACCGGTGGCCAGGACCCGGGCAGTGTGAGTGCCATTGAAAATCAGCTCATGTACCGCCTTTGGCATGCATGCCATAGGTTGCCTACCCCTGGCCTGATATTTAATATACGACAGTGTTTGTTGGCAGTGAATACATGGGTAAGGCTGAGTTCCAATTTCCACTTCAACTTTCTTGTAACCTTCTCAGACAAATTTTTTTTCAATGCTTGGGATCAGCATAAAGGAGATTTTATTTATTTATTTTTAATTGAGTACAATTGGGTCAAACATTTTTTAAATGGGAGAAAAATGTTTTCCCTTTATGTTCCCGTTGAAATGTTGTGCTTTCATCACCCTAACAGAGTTGAAGCTAGAAACCCTGAAATGCCTATATTTCATAGTCATCACTGGCAAAGGAAACACGATCCAAGTTTGAAGACAATTAGCTTATTATAGTTGAACACACATTTTTCAGCCAAATAGTCACACACAACCATCTGATATTTTGTATTCTGTTTTTGTAAGGGCTTCCTTAATTAAGTGGATTAGAATGTTGGGAAGGCAGAATTCAGGAATCCGCATGGTCTCTTCAGTTACGGGTGTAGGTTTGCCAAATGGTAAACCCATGATATAGATGGCATGGAACCTTGGAAACTTATAAATCTGCCCTCTCTCCTTTATATTTTCTCCCTAAAAGTTCTTTATTTCTTTTTAAAGAAGCACTTACTCTACCAATGCATTCACATTGTGAAAGGCTCAGCAATCTCCATAAGAGATTATGGGATCTAGTGTTTAGTGGACAGGCCTGGGAGTCATCAGAACTGGGTTCTAATCTTGCCACGGAAACTATGTCCTCTGTCACTTATGGCAAAAATTTCAAACTTGGGCACCTAAAGTTAGATATTCAAATACAGATATAAGATTCCATTCCAGCACAACTCTTAAGCACACGTTCAAAGCTGTGATGTTTGGGTTGGAATCAACATAAGGGAATTCTATTTTTTAAAACTGATTTCTTTTGGCATTAAAAAAACAGAAACATTTCTATTGGTCTTAGGTTTTGCAAAGGCTTTAAAAAACAAAAAACGGTGGGGCAGGATTTGATCTGAGAGTGTTACGGTTAAGTTAACGGTTTTAGTTAAAGGTTTTCTCAGATTTCAGTGAGTTTCGTGGTTTACGTTTCAAGAGATGAGTTACTTCCCCCCCTCCAACAGTGAGCTCTTTTTTTAGTCCATTACTTTTCAGTGTTCAAAAGAACGATGGCTTTCACTCTAGAACATGTCTTGGATAATACCTGGAAATCTCTCTCTCCCCACCCCCTTTTTTATTTAAACAGCAATCAAACACAAAGGATAATTTTCATCTTATTTGGTTTCCTTGTGCTTTTTTGAAACTCACTTGAATTTCAGTGAGCCCTTGAGGCATGCACTGAAATCCAGATTTATGACTATTGGTTAAAGCAATTGCTGATTTGAAACTACAGATAGTTATCAATGAAAAACAGCAGACTGTTTAACTGGTATTGACAGTTGTGGCCATATATCCTGAAGGTTTCCCAGCATTAGAAATCATGAAATGCCACTTTCGGTTTTACCCTTAAAATGTACTTGTGAATGCAGGTAACCCTTCTGTGGTCTCCGCTCAATGGACCAATACTGTTACCAAGGTCACCTTTGCAGAGTTATATTTGCATCCAGCTGACGTTGATTCATGCTGCCAGATGGCTAAGGACAAAGCACAATCGTTCAACACAATGTGTGACCTACTTACACGCCTAACAATCTGCTGCTTAATACTTAGTAAAAGCGTGAAGGCTTTGATTAAAATTTTAATTTTGTTTCTTAGTTAGCTCACATGTGGCATGTACAGTTTGCATGCCAGATGCATCTGTCCCAGCAGGGCAAAGATATGGGGTCTCCAACGTATTTCTAAAGCAGGAGGATACGAGTGCCGGAAGCAGCTGAGAGGACAATGAGACGGAAATGAAAGCAGTCTCTGTGAGCAGTGAGCATGTGCATGAGGCAAATCAAGGGAGGGGAGGAGGAGGAGGAGAAGGAGAAGCAGAAGAACCTGGCACTGAGCAGCAAAGCAGAGGAAAGTGCACTTGTATTCTTTCTCCCTTTCCCCCTGCACAGTGTTTGCAAAGCAAATTCCAGAAATACAAAGCACTGGCTGACTAGGGCATATTTTTACTTATTAAAGTTTTGTGAGTCACAAACACTACTTGAAAAGGCCTAATTTTTCTCTCCACTGACTTTAAGGAAGCTGTCTCCATAGCCTTGCAAGCATTGAAACCGTCTTCCCAAGAAGCAAGTGCAGTTGCCTAAAAAGCTTTCCTTTCTTGTACCTTGTCATTTACTGTCAGCTGCAACCTCTGATGTATTATTTCAATGACACCATTCAAGGAAGCTATAAAACATGTCATTTTGTGGGAAAGGGAAGGTGATCTTACATTATTTTTGTACCTAAGTTAGGTATGGAACATGACAATCCATCTACTTTGGATACTTCTCACTAGTTCTGAGCTGTCCAATGTACTGTCTATTTACTGTATATTTATTGATTGATAATGAAGAGTTCAGCACAATGAAAGGGAATCTACCTGAAATTAGACAGATGGTCTAAAATCAAGGGTCTTGTTCAATCCTTCCCTGGAAAAGCTCATGGGAGGAAGTTTAGGATTCTTTGCAAAGACAGCCTTGTGGAATTTCCAGGAAGTTGTCTCGTTAGGGCCGAGTGGGTATGCAGTATTGCCGTTCAGACCTTAGAAAAATCATAGATTCACAAAGGCATTCATAAAGGGTCTGATCCTGCTCCCATTGACTTCAATGGGGCAGGTTCAAGTCAGACACGGTTGTTATTCTGTGCCTTGCAACTCTGGTCTACCCTTTTCCACTATTTGCAGCGCTTCCATAGAAGGCATGCTGCCGTTGGCTGAGTGACCTGTGGTTGCCCAGTATCAGCGACAGAGTGGACTTCATGGGGGCTAATGCTGTTGAAGCGAGTTACAAGAACAGCAATAAAATAATCCTTTTCCTAAAGTGTGCGGGAGTGAGATATAGCTGATTGTATTTATGCAACTCCTGGACACTCATCAGATGAAAGCAACAGAGGGTCCTGTGGCACCTTTAAGACTAACAGAAATATTGGAGCATGCTCCAATACTTCTGTTAGTCTTAAAGGTGCCACAGGACCCTCTGTTGCTTTTTACAGATTCAGACTAACACGGCTACCCCTCTGTTACTCATCAGATGGTAACTAAGTCATGAAAAGTCAACTTGCATTACTGCATTAAAGCAGCTTCTGTATTGCTTTAGATATTGAGTTATCTTTCATGCATATGTAAGGTACTCCTCTAGGACAGGGTTAAAACCATAGGGAGAATGGGGAGCAAAAATGGAATGTACATCTCATGCATGCTCTGTACAGAGACAGGCGGGTGGACAGACAGATACAATGGGAGTGATAATTCTGAGGTTTAAAAACATCCCCTATCCAGTATTTAAATTTTCACTCTTCCAGCTTCCTAGATGCAGAGCCTTTTAGATCTTTGAAAGGCGATGAGATGTCCCATATGATCAGAACATTGATATGCTCCATATAGATGATATGCAAGGGAAATGAACAACAGGCTATCAGTAAGCCTGGCGTAAAGCAATGACATTCCAAATCTATATTGTGAGTCCGGTTTCAGTAATCTACGAAGATCGGTTAGCCTGAGGTGCTTTACACAAAATGGAATGACTCTTCCCAGATTAAATCCTACTTAGGGAAATGGATTCAGTTGCTAAGGTAAAATTCATCTCTCCCCCCTACTTGGTAAAGGCAGAAAACTGAGCCAGAACGTACTGTGTGATCCAAGAGATGGTTAAATTCTGTCCCAATGCAACAAGTAGACCGTGCGGTTCTGCTCGGTACGTGGGGGTGAGTAGGATGGGGTGTGCACCCCTGGGTGACGTGCTCAGCTTTGTGGGGGGATCAGTATATGACAGCGCGAGGTTGACAGCAAGTCATGCTGGATTTTATGACCCCTACTCAGATCCTCCCGACCTTCCCTCGTTCAGTGAGGAGGGAGATGGTGAGGCTGTGGCAATGGGAGGACTCCTCTCCTCACCCTCCCACTAGCAACCAGCTACGGGATGGTCTTCACTGCAAAGTTAACTTGAGTTGTAACTCACAGTGACTGGCCCAAGACCAGGTACAGGTTAAAACTCGAAGGAGCGCAACTTGTCAGCTGCTAACATGTCCACTCTGTAGTATGAATGCAGACTAGCAGCACTAGTCCTCCAATGTCATCCCATAATTCCACTGCTGTTCCCAGAAAGGACAGACTATTTCTCCCACAGTGGGAGAGAATTCATAGACCATGTAAGCTCACTACAGCACAAAGAAGGAGGAGCTGGGCCCTTAGAAGCCTTAGCGCCACACATAAGTGAATGCAGTGTCATTGTAGACACAGCAACTCAAGCGCTAGGCTGCAGCTTAACTAAGGGCAGCTTGAGACCCCCAGTCTCGTGGAGAACAATGGGAGATGGTGGCCATTTTGAGTAGATCAGCCTGTACAATGTAGTCTATGTACAAGATTTCAGTGAGTTTTAACAATACGGGAAGTTCAAAGGCTCTGCATTATTTTGTTACTAAGGTCATTTTGGACAAAAAGAACATCTGACACCACGTGCTAACTTTCTTAAAGGACACATTTTAAAATTAATGTTAACTAGTACGCTTATTAACAAATTCTCAGAAAAGTTATTCTGTACTCGAAGTAAATGCTGTAATTTTGGGGAAGACATATTTTGTTGTTTCACATATAACTGAGTATGAATCCCTGTTTTAAATACAAAACTAAACTCGCCCTCAACTCTGGAATGGCAAGTGCCTCTGTAGTTAGTGAGGTTTGCTGTCATTTTTTTTATACAGCATCACATGATTTGAAACTAACATATCTGGTGAATTGTAGTGTGTAGCTGTGTTGGTCCCAGGATATTAGAACAAAGGTAGTGAGGTGTCTTTTATTGGACCAACTTCTGCTGGTGAAAGAAACAAAATGCCTAAATATCTTTAAAAATCTGGGCTTTAGGCAGTAAGACACTCAGTTTTTTCAATATTTTGATCTTTAGAACATAAGAACGGCCATACTGGGTCAGACCAAAGGTCCATCTAGTCCAGTATCCTGTCTTCCAACAGTGGCCAATGCCAGATGCCCCAGAGGGAATGAACAGAACAGGGAATCACCAAGTGATCCATCCCGTCGCCCATTCCCAGCTTCGGGCAAACAGAGGCTAGCGACACCATCCCTGTTCATCCTGGCTAATAGCCATTGATGGACCTATCCTCCATGCACTTATCGAGTTCTTTTTTTTTAACTCTGTTATAGTCTTGGCCTTCACAGCATCCTCTGGCAAGGAGTTCCACAGGTTGACTGTGCATTGTGTGAAAAAATACGTCCTTTTGTTTGTTTTAAACCTGCTGCCTATTACTTTCATTTGGTGACCCCTAGTTCTTGTGTTAAGAGAAGGCGTAAATAACAGTTCCTTATTTACTTTTTCCTTAACATAGTCTCTGGTTACTGTATAGCAAATATTGCCTCTTTTAATTCGTAAGGGCTTTTAACGTTTTAGACTTGTAGCTTGATATAAATTTCCTTCTCAAACAGCTGAAAAACATGCTTGAAAGACGAAGGAAATGTGTTACTCAACCCAAATTAATTCGCCTTATCTCTAAATCATCTGACTCCAACTTTGATTGAATTAGAATTCATCTGATTTACAAAAATCCATCAGAAAAACAACAGCAGATGTGGAGTAAGGACAGCACAAAAAGTATAAGCAGACTAAAATATACCAGGACAACAATGCCTCTTTGTACTGCCAGTTAGCAACTGGCACCAAACTATAACAAGCACATTGCAGAACGTGCTGCACTCCCATGTTACTGTCTCTACTGAGGTCTGGAAATTACAAAAGAGTGAAATATTACCTGCTTGTTGATATTTAATCAGGATCTAATTATGTAATAGAAATTACCCTTGAGAAACAATGCTGAAAGACTCACTAGTACAAAAGCCAGGTAAAAAAACCAAAAGTTTCTTTACAGATACTTGTGATGTATAGCAGTGTCCTAGTGACAAAAAATTCCAAAGGAAGAAAGGCTAGGGAGGCATGATTTCAACCACTTAAAAAAGTTCTTATGAACACAGAACTAAAATGATTTGCAGTCCAAAATTCTCTGTTGGTTACATTAGAAGTAATGCAAAAAATCAAAATTGCTAATATTCAATATTGAGCACCAATAATACTGCATACAAGTATCTAGAAGTGATTACGGGCAAATTTTTTTTCAGAAGTATATCAAACATATAGGTGCTTTGCAAAACAAGATTTAAGCTTAAAATGTTATCCTCTTATCTGTTCAATTATTACAAACCAAACCAAAACATTACAAGAAAATAGCCATTTATCATTCGGTATATACTTAACTATAAAAACACATGAAGAATTTATAATCTGTGCACTACAAATTTAGAGTGATAAGTTAAAAATTAATGTCAAACTCTCAAACTAAATGAGCAAGATTATCCCAAGTCCTTTCTAAAAGTCTGACCACTGGTTTAAATTTTTTCTAAGAATTACAGTGTAAAATACCAAATATAGCAGACATATGTTTCACACCATAATAATATCACATGTGTTAAAAACACTTTTACAAAATAAGGTAAGACACTGGCTTGATAGTTAGTCTTGTAATATGCTCTATATTTAATAAAAACAAATAACAACAAAACAAACAAACAAACAAAAACCCCACCCCTATCTTTCTGTCAAAGATGTAAAAACCAGGAGAAGTGCTGTGATGTCTCCAGTAATTTTAACATACATAATTCCTCAGTTAGGGACTGTGCAAGTATCATGAGTACTGAGCCTGTTTAACTTTAAAATCAACAACAACTACAAAGCCTCAAGGGATACTAGTGCTACAGTCTCTCTGAATTGCTTTTACTTGTTACTGCCAGATAGTCTCCTAGCAGCTTTTCTTCATTCACATGTTTTGTCTTCCTCCCAAGAGAGATGACTGTTCCCAGCATTCCTGGAAGCTTGGTAGTTTGACACCTCAAAGGCAGTACACTACTCTTCTCTTGAAAGTGAAAAGCTCACATTACAGCCCTGAGCTCAAGCACATTGAGATATACCTATAACTCTATTTAAGCCAGTTGCTTTGTGGCATATTCAGCTTACTTGGGAGCCCAAACAGACTGGCATCTGTAGTCATGAGTTTAGAGTAATTTGGACACGGAAGCTCCTCTAGAAAGCTGGGATTTCTATAGCCACCAGATTAGAGTCAAATGAGAAGATGAATGAGCAAAATATAAATTCAAATAGGTGGTCTTGCAGTGACACATATCATCACATGCAGCTGTAGAACTTGGAATCAGAAGCAAGGAAAAAACTGATGCAGAATACTTGAAGGTGAAGTCTTTGAGAAGGTACAGTACTGCTGATGGCAGAATCCCTTGAGCTTTGGAGTTATTGTGTATGTGCGAAAGACCTTCCCCTTTGTCATTCTGAAATTATATCCTGATAAGGACAACAATCAGCCTAGGCATCATAAATATGTTGGCTTGGTTTACAATAACCTTATCTTTGGAGTAAGCCCTGGATTTTCACCATGGCAGTCTAGGTGTACAAGTCTGCTGTCGGGAGCCACATCAGTATTATAAATTGAAATAACCAGACAGGCATGGCAATTATCCAGCTTCTCCTCAACAGTAAGGGGCAACAGTCATGGACAGAATCAATAGAGGTGAGATATTCTTAGTAGTTTTGCCATGGTCCAGCATTCAATGGGCAAGTCTTTATCCAGCTTTGAATCAGGAGTTATCCTTTAGCGTCGTCATCTGAGAAATCAGGGTCACCTGTATTTATGTCCTCTGGAGGGTAGAAGTATCATCTGTAATAGCCAAGGAGGTTCAGGCCAAGACTCTGGAACCAGTCTGAACTGTGCTATCTAGTGTTTTGACAAAAGTATATAAAGAACCATGGGCGATGGGGATAGATGGGGCTAAAACTAGCCAAACTATGGAAGGAGGGATTGGCAGTGGCTTAACAATAAGACTTTGCCACTGGTGGGCACGGGGGGGAGGGAAGGAGGAAGGGAGACTTGTCAACTTGGGCCTCCACAAAAGCTTTGGTAATGAAAGAGTACACGTCAAGGAAGAAGAAGGGAAGGGTGGACACAGACTATGGGGTACAGTGAACACACAGTGCTTAAGCTGTTTGCAAGAGCTCCACTTTATTCAGCATCTGGTTCCAACAAGCATAAAAACAAGACCATCAGAGCACCCCGTCCAGACACTTAGCCCTTAAAGGCGCAGTCCCTGATACCACACAGATAAGGTTTGGACTGGAGGCCTGTAGGCAGCTGAGAGAAGCAGCTCTTTTCCATTTCCTGACCTTCCAGCTGATGGGCTGAGAATAAGGGAAGTCCTAGTCTTCAGCCAATTATGGTTTGGAGCCCTTAGAGCAAGAGTTATGTAGAAAGCCTGTGTCATTGGGCTGCACTGCCTGACCACAGGCAGAGCATTTACAGGGCATCTTCATCTTCTCCCGTCAGTCGGTCCTAAAAACTGAACCAACTGAGAAATGCCTAGCCAGGTACAGAAAATTCTAGAATAACACGGATGGGAGAATGAACTCCTGCTCTCCTCCCTGTCTAGACAAGAGTGAGGGAGATGCGTCTGTGCCCAGCTCCGTGCCAGAAAGTCAGCTAGTTCATTCCTGCTCCTGTCCAGTCATTGGGTGAAACAGGAAACAAGCCCAGTATGTGTGCACTAGCCTGCATTAGTCAGACTTACCAGGCTCTGGTGACTCCTATTTTAGGTGCATAAAATTTATTTCAAAAACATTATTATTTATTTGTATTACCCAGGACCCCTAGATGTGGCCCAGGACCCCATAGTGCTAGGTGCTGCACAAACACAGAACTAAAAGACAGTTCCTGCCCCAGTGGGCTTTCAGGCTAAGCATAAGACAACAGACAACAGATGGATACAGACAGATGGGGGACGTACAAGAGCTGAAGAATGACGTGGCATTGCTTATTTTTACACAAAGTTTGTATGCAGTATCATAGCTGTGCGTAACACTGGACAAATAAACAGGAACTTGCATTCTAATTTCTCATAGTTGGATAAGATTAAAAAGCCCAACACCTAATTAATTAAGGAGTGATGGAGAGTTACGGACAACATTGTAGTGGGCGTCTTAATTTTGTATTTGGCATCTAGATGTAACGAAGGAAGGTGCAAAAGAAATCCATAGTCAGAAAAAAATCAAAGAAAGTAGGGGGGTTTTTGGTCATCAAAAGATTGATTGAAAGCATCGCTTTTGTTTACAAGCCACATGGGATTCTCATGGGCTACAAAATAAAACAAGGGGCCGATAGCATGCTACTATGACCAAATGATAGAAACAAACCTGTGAAAAATATGGCTTATTTTTACATAACTTTATAAAATTAGGTAAAAAATAAAATAAACCATATTTTCACAGTGTATACAATTTTATAAAATAATACTGCATAATTGCTTCCAAGTACACTCTCTTTCCTCTTGAGAAAGGGAGCATGACATAGGCAACAGGCTTAACTTCCTGGGAAGGATTTCACAACAGCAGAACACTCAAGAGCAATCCTTCTTTTTCTAATGAACTGTCCAACACAGCAGCCCTTCCAAGCACTCTTACTGAAGTCAAATCCCAAAGAGTGGCAGTGAAGCTCTGACAAGGAAAGAGTATAATAGCTGCAAATTGGCTTTAAAGAGTCAAATGTGAAATGTTGGGGGGTGGGAAGATGAAAGGAGGAGAATCTCATGTCTCTGGCTGGGACAAGGAGGAAACCCCAGGAGAGAACTGGATGATTAAAAATGGGTATTTACGGCAAATATTGCACAACTATTGGTACAGAACATTTCTTTCTCATCAAGAGGGGTATAGTTGGCAGCTAGATGAAGTGGAGTCTGTTAATCTATTTTGCCCTGAGGGCAGATTTTGATATGGAACCTAAGCATGAGTTGTCAACATTTGTGTAATATGGACAATAAATTTGTACTAATGTACAGTGCGTTTTAAGGGGTTTATATTTTCACAGGCTTATGCCACAAACAGGAACTGGGTTTCCTTGGCACAGACTTGCAATGGAAAAACAGGACCTGCACCTGTAAAGCCGTCACAAAGCTTAACGGAGAACATTGTTTTCAATGCAAGATGTGCAAAGCTGAATACTACTGGGAGAGCAATCAGTAAGTCCACAGAGAAAGAACCCTCATAGGTGTTCTCTGCATAATGGACAAGTCTGCCAGCAGGGCGGACAGTAGAATTAATAGAAGAGTAAACGGGGCTGGGGAATATTAATTCAATGTGCCATCAACACTCAGAGCAGAGGAGAAGAGTGACTGCAGAAATGCAAGAGTCTTGCAAATCTTTGAGCCAACCAGAGAGCGTACCAGAATTAGATGATTATCTGCACAAGATTAGGGGTAGCATTTGATAATTTAGGAATGCAAATACGGGAAAAAGACATGGGAAGGGGTCAAAACCACTGGGGTGAACACTCATTGCCAGCAGCACTACTTGTCAAGGTGAAAATTAGGAAAAACATGTATCCTGCTCTACAAAATATTTAAAGGCGCCAACCTTTCAGCAAAAGCTAAAATTAAAGGTCAAATCCTCAAAAAGGGCCTCAATCGGCCTGTAAATCTACATGCATGATTACTTGCAAGTGCAAGTATGATGTGTAGATACAAATCAAATAGTTTGGGCAGTCAGGAGTCTAACTGCTGATGCGCAGACATACACCTTGTCCGTGTGAGCAAATCTGTGTGCACAAGTTATTGTGCATATGATACGGTGTGCCCAAATCGAGATGCTGTTGTAGGAAAAAATGACTCTCAGATTTAATAGAAAAGTAATCTAAAAATAGAAAATATGTTTAACTACCATTACAGTCAAAAGAGAGATTGTTAAAGTAACCAACTGTTAATCTGAACCCTTCTTATTAGAAGTTCTGAGTTAATCAAAACTTTATTAATGGTCCCACACCCAGGAATGGTATATGGTAACCATGGGTTGCTGGGTGGCAGGGGTTGGGAAGGCAGGGAGAAGGTGGTAGGGGAGAGTTTGAAGTATGGGGGTTAGGTGCGGGTTCTGGGGGTGGGGCGTGGAGGATGGAGGAGAAGCAGCTCCATCGCAGGCAAGGTGTAGGGGCTGAAAAGCGGATGGTAGGCTTTGGGGGAACTGATGCTCCTTCTGGTACTGGGCAGGATGCCAGGTGGTTCAGTCCAGCAGCAGGAGCACAGCCACTTGGATTGGATTTCTGCTTTCCTGCCCTAAAAACAACAGCCCCTCTTCTCCAGGAGAAGGGCTACTGGCTCTCTTGCGGGGCCCAAGTTTCTAGTTTCAGCTGAGGATGGCGATCCTACATGCTACTGTCCCAATACACAGGCCAGGACAGCAGCACCACAGAATGCCTGTTCATCATACAGGGGTGGCCCAGCCAAACCAGACTATTGGCAGGTATGGGGAAGCAATTCCTGGCAGCTTCTCCAATTACTCCTCTGCTTACTCCAGCTGCTCCCCATTTCTCTGCTGCAATCCTTCGTCAAAGCTCCCTGCTGTTGATCTGTTTAGCTGGAACATCGAGCGAGTGAGATGGATAAATCAGACTTTGCCTGATTAGTCTGTCCTAAGCCGCTTGCAGGGTATTGTCAGACATTTACTGAGTGCTCATATTCTTTTAGAGACACATTTACCCTCCAGTAAAGATCTAATACCTGCAAACTGTGGAATACTTTCTTGCATTCACCCGTTGCCAACACACTACCCTACAAATTCCTCTTCAAAGCGATAGTGACAGCCTGCTGGGACCCAAATCTGACCCATTTAAAGTTACTCTAGAAGCGTGGAAAAAGGCCTTTGGATTGTAAGAAGATTGCTTCTAGGGACCTGGAAGTAGGATAAAGGGGATGGATGGTTTGGGAACCATGTGACTGGTGCTGGCTTGGAAGAATAGGGTTTGGTAGGACATGACACTGACTAAGGGGAGCCCAAACATAGAGTAATAGACTAAGACCAGAAGGGACTATCATGATCATCTAGTCTTATCTCCTGCACACTGTAGGCCACAGAACCTCACTCACCCACTCCTGTAATAGACCCTTAACCTCTGGCTGAGTTACTGAAGTCCTCAAATCATGATTTAAAGACTTCAAGTTACAGAGAATCCACCATTTACACTGGTTTAAACCTGCAAGTGACTCATGCCCCATTCTGCAGAGGAAGGAGAAACCCCTCCTGCAGCCGAAGACCCCAGGCCCCCTGAATCCTCTGGGCGGCCCTGTGTAGGACTAGCCGCTCTTCTCTGCTTCCTTGCCCTCCCGCCTTCTGTTACTGCCTCCTGGGCTCCTTCTTCATTTTCCAACTCAGTAAATCTGTTCCTGAGCTCTATTTCTCCTTCACTAAGTGGTCATTTCCTCCGTCTGGTTCTCATAGTCACATGCTTCCACTGGCCACTTTCCTCACCCATTGGTCTTACCCTATTTCTCCAGTCCAGCTTGCATACGAGAGTCTTGACTTTTCCCTCAAGCCTCCTCATGCCTTCCCTCCATCATCTGCTCAAATCCCCTTCAAAACTCAACCGTAGTCTCCACCTGCATCTCCAAACCTCGGATCTCCTCTTCCATCAGCTCTATCAGGCAGTACTTCATACAAAGGAAGCTCTTTTTGGGCACCCACTACAGGATAATGTAAATCCCACAGCTTCCACATCCAGTCATCTTCATTATCTCCTCCATTCCTTAGGTCACTACCACTGCTGCCTCTGTATCTGCCATAGCCTCCCTGCCTAAACTCCTGTCAAGGAAAACAGAAAACAAACAACAGCCCACCCACCTGCACAACAAAAACAGAACACCACACACCCTCTCCCCCAAACTCCCCTGTTTTTGAACATTCTAGCCTCTTCCTCCTCCCCTGCCTACCTTGACACTGAACTTGGGCCCGTTGTCTCCATGCTAAGCCTGAATGCATCACCTACTCTTCTTCTCCTTTAATTCTGTGGGCAAGGGAGAACAAGGCACAATCTGCGATGCCCCCTATCTCCTTGCGGTAACATGTCCAGAATTTGGATTAATATATTCCAAGGCCAGAAAGGATCATTAATCTGATCTTCTGCATAATACAGGCCATAGAACTTCCCTGAAGTAATTCCTGCTTCAGCTAGAGCATAACCTTTAGAAAAACATTAACTGAGGAGGGGGTGTCTGCAGACAGAGAGGTTGCAGGCAGTACAGCAAGTCCAGGCCAGAAACATCTGGACCAGAATTCCGAATGAAGGAAAAAGAGGCAGGGAGCCACAAGGGGAAGGGGAGAAAGCAAACAAGGAAACTGTGGTGGAAAGGGGAAGCCAGGAGAGAAGGCGCTAAATGTGTCAATGGCTGATGGTAATGAAGCAGGGACAAACCCATGTTTCAATATAATTCAGCCAGAGCACTCAAAAAAATCCCCAGGAACTAGGATATCAGGTTAATCTAATAAACACAGAAGCACACAAAAGAGCCTTATTAGTTTCAATTAGCTAAATAGAAAAGGACAGGACTGGAAGGGAAAGCAGATTTGTGTTCAAGCCGCTAAAATGGCCTTTACAAAGTACAGGAGGTTTTTTTTAAAATTAAAAGCTACCGTTAAGCAATACAGTTTATACGTCTGAGAGATACACAGACATTGCATAGTGGGGTGAGATATCTATATGGTAAACTGTGGAGGTATGCGAGAAATGGATTTATCATGTACTTTTGATGCCTCACCTGTCATCTCTCCCACAAAATCATTTTCTTGTGACTAAGTCTTACATTGTTGATACGGCTATGGTCCTTAGAAGCAAATGGAAATGGCTGGGTAATTATTCATACATTCCAAAGATCTCTCATGTGGGGGTCAATAATTACTTTAGCTTTATGCTGGGACAACAGAGAACAGAATTCGGCTGATAGCTAGTTGGCTGTGGACCGTGGTCCCCTTTAGAAAAAATAGGGTTCATTTTACAGATGGGGAACTGAGGCACAGAGCAACTGAGTAACTTGCCCAAGGTCACCCAGGAAGTCTGTGGAAGAGCAGAGAATTGAATGCGGGTCTGCTGAATCCCAGTGGCCTAATGACTGGCCTGTCCTTCCTTCCAAAAAATAATTTTCACTTCTGCCACCAGGTCTTCCCCATGATTTTAATCCAGAACCTCTGGTACTATAGATGAGTCATATTTCAAGAGGACTAGGCTAGCCATATTAGTTAAATTGTACACGCACCACTAATTGATGGTGTGTGACTATTAATTGTGAAAGAAGTTTACAATTTAGGGATATTATACCCAAGGCTGCTAGTCTGACAGCAGCTGTGTTGAATATGGTTTTCCATCTGCGCTTTGTATGGAAGTGAGGCTTTCCATTTCAGATGTGTCCCTTACTAAGGGCTTGGCTACACTTGCGAGTTACAGCACATTAAAGGAGCCTCGTGCACACTAGCTCACTCCCCATCCACACTGGCAAGGCACGTAGAGCGCTCTGACTCCACGGCTAGAGCGCTCCTGATACTCCACCTCGGCGAGTAGAATAACGTTTGCTGCGCCCCCGCTGGAGCGCTGCGGCGCCAGTGTGAACGAGGTGTTGCATTACTGCGCTGTGATCAGCCTCCAGAAACGTCCCATAATCCCCTTAAGTCAAGTGGCCACTCTTGTCATTGTTTTGGATATGCCTTTTGAAAGCTCCGTTTCTGACAGCTGGTTGCTTATCTGCTCCGAGACAAAGCAACCATTACTGTGGAATGCTGTGTGTGTGAGAGAGGCGGGGGGGGGGGGGGGGGGAGGGGGTGGTCTGTTGCTGTCTGAATTTACAAGACAGCACGCTGACATGCTCTCAGCCCCCCCAAAAACCCACTCTCTCTCCCCCCACATACACACAACACACTCCCTGTCACACTCCAGCCCACCCCCCCAATTTGAAAAGCACGTTGCAGCCACTTGCATGCTGGGATAACTACCACAATGCACTGCTCTCTGTGGCCGTTGCAAGAGCTGCTAATGTGGCCACGCCAGTGCGCTGGCAGCTGGCAGTGTGGACAGACTACAGCGCTTTCCCTACTGCCCTCTCCGAAGGCTGGTTTAACTCAAAGCGCTCTATGCCTGCAAGTGTAGCCGTGCCCTAAGTTTATTCATGCCTTTGTCTCTTTAAGATTAGGCTACTGGAGTGTGCTCTTCTTTGGGGTTACACACTCAGACCATTCAGAAGCTGAAGATAATAAATGTGTGCCACATTCTAGACTAAGCACTACTTTACATTGGGAGCACACTACACCAGTGGCCAATGAGCTGTACTAGTTGTCTGTGGTCTTCAGAGTGGAATTCAAGGTGAGGCTATTTATCAGTAAAGCCATATGTAGTATGGGTCTCAGTCTGGGTTACCTGAGGCTATCATATTATTCAGCTTGATCTAATTAATGCCTTCTGAAACTCTAGTCAAGACAAAGCAATTGATCTTTAGTGTGTGACAAACGGGACAAATTAAAATCTAGGTTTCCCTTTAAGCTTTAACTCAACCGATTTAGCATGTGCTGCAACTAAAGTACAATTGCTGGGACTTGTCAAAAGTTCTAGAAGGTGTTAGGTAGATGGAGCTGGATAACTTCATCTGACATCACACCTTTAAATCCTCCTCTAGGCAAAGCCTAAGAGACCACCCCTCTCCTCATGTTATTCTGCTGCAGTTGTGTTTAGTGAACATGTTGCTCCTTCAATATAAAAGAGATCCATGAGGGCCCATTGACCCTAGAATGTGCTTTCCCACTGAATATGCCACAGTCTGGATTTGTTATTTCCTGGACATGCTGCAAAGCTCATCTTTTTCCCCTCGGGTATTTGGGGAGGTTCAGAAGTAGACAGGTTTGTTTACTGGAAAGAGATAATTAAATTGTGGGGACAGTGATAGTGATAGATTTAATTGACTAATGTCATTTTCTGATCGGGAATTTTTAAGCCTTCTAAGGGGTGCCCACGGCCGGAGATGAGCACTTCTATTATTTCTTTCAAAATTAATCTAAATAAAATAGCATTGATAGCATCTCCACACACATGGCATATATATGTGTTTATATATGTGTGTGTACATGTACACACACACGTATATGAATGTACACAGAGTATATACAGTACATATTTTTTATACTCTTCCTTCTAGCAAGGCTTCGAGACACTAAAGAGTGGTTACCAAGGTTACAGATAGCAGAATGACTCATCGACAGTGCTTCAGCTATTAATCTTTAGCAGGTACAAGATGCAAGCAATCTGAGTTTTATTGTAGTGGATTAAAACTCCCACCCACAAATCACAAATGGATAGTTCATTCAAATCATTCACGTAACAGCTGCTCTGGAGCTCACTCTACTGAAACTAAAGAATCATTCACTGGGGAATTCACAAGGATTTCTCTTGCGTTTAGGCTATACACAGTCCTGGTAATGTCTCCCTGCCTCCAAACCGGTTGTGTTGTGAATGAACCCCAAATGCATGCTAATATTTTGTTAGTGTATTTTATTGCAGAACACCTTTATCAATTTTGTTCATTCATTTTCATTTGGTACTTGTATCCATGGCATGTAAATAAAATGGGAGGAAAAAGAGAAAGGGTCCTAATACTGCATCATAGATATTTGCTTTGCTGTTTTTACCTCACCTTAACTGAGATTGTTTTCTGTTGCTAAGCAGAGTTTACTAGGTTTCCCTTATTTATAAGTCAAGTGTATTTGTTCCACTGACGTCACGGTGCTACTGCCTGTCTGCCCTCACCTTTGCTTTAAGGAAGGAACGAGGGAAACAAAACAAAATTTATTATTAGACGTAGTCATTGTCTCTAAGTTGTGACATTATAGGGCCATGCCTTTGAATCTAATGAGCCTTGCTCTAGCTCATTTTCAGTTAATATTCTTGCCATTAGCTACCAGGTCCCATTCCCAATCTGTCCAGCCTATGATCAGCAATAGAAAGCAACAGAAATCCTCCGAAGTAGACTGTACAAAATGGATAAACAAAAACAAATATTTTAATTCAGAAAAAGAAAACAGCAAGACTGTCGTTCTGGCCGCAGCTGGGATTTTTGGACGCTGAGGACTGAGTGCCCTAATGACTGGCAGTAGGGCCCTAGACTGCCGTGAAATACAATATGAAATTACATTTAAGCTGTAATTGGCAATTTCTTTTATCAGCATGACATCCAAAGTTACTGAGCAGAGCTTCCAAGCCCCCTGTTGTCACAAACACTCCGTTGCACATGCCCACCTCTCACATGTATTTGATACACATTCCATGAGTGCTTTTCCTTATATAAGCCCTATCTCGCATACCCTGAACAAAAGACAGCAATTATCACAAGGACTCGGCAGTTCACGGCTAAGCCACCATCAAATCTCAAAGCCAGACTCTAATTGTCCATTTCCTCATCTTGTAACTTTGACTATAACAGCAAAACATCACCAATCAAAATCTAAGCAATAATAATAATAATGCATTAGCAGAGTATGTTCACCAAATTGCATAAACTCGAATTAAAACTGCAGCCAGGGTAAAGCCCAAGTTGCTCAAGGCTCACAGTCTGCAGAACAGAGCAAGCAAGACTCAGAGGTGCTGACTCCGTGGGTGCTCCAGGCCTTGAGCACCCACAGAAAAATAAACACCCACCAGGCACAGCTCTTCAGTAGCTCTGCCGCTCAGCTGTTCAGCAGCTGGCAGGAGGTGCTTGGGGGAGGGGGCAGAGCGGGGATGGGAAGAGGTGGAGCGAGGGTGGGGCCTCGGGGGAAGGGATGGAGTGGGGGTGGGGTCTTGGGGCAGAGCACCCGCCCAGAAAAATGAAAGTCAGCGCCTGTGGCGAGACTGGCTGTATGATAGGAGCAATTCCAGTGTGTTTTTTCTGTGTTGGATAGCTGACATAAATTGAAATCTAGGGTAGTAAAAGAGCAGGGATGAACAAAGCAATAGCAGGTATGCTTCCCCCATAGGGTCAATCTTGTGTAATTTTTATAACACTCAATCCATTTCTCCTTTGCTGTCTAAAGTCTCTGCTGATTTGCAGTTCTAACCTGTGTCCTATGTTCAAGGTACAACTTTGTGGTTTCCCCTCTTTGGTTTAACCCACATTTCAGTACTGCTTTCCCTTCCAACAATTAACTGTTGCCATAATGTTAAATATTTCTCGCCTCATTAGAGCTGGTAATTCTGGGGATTCAGTTTCTTCTTTTTGACTGACAAGTTTTTCATGGTAGGGCTCTAGACAGAATTGACTGATCGTTTCCTTTATTTGATAAGAGAAGAGACTCAGGAACATGTTGTACTCCCATTGTCATCTTTTCACTTGGCAGTTCTTTATGCATCTCTTCCCTTTGGATTTTGGTTGCAATCTCTTTGAAAGTATCTATTTGGTTAAATTTCACTGAAGGGCTACATGTTAACGATTTAGGCAAGAACTGCCAGTTTCATGTAAGTATCCATCATCTGGTGGCCTTCTCAATTCGTTTGACTGTGATCAGGGCCCCTCTGCATCTTTAAGCTCCAGATTCTGCTGATCTCAATCACGACTAGTCACTTACTCTGTGTGTAGTCCCACCGAAATGAGGCTGGAAGGACTGGGCATTCAGCCTGCAGGAAAGTGCTATCCTGCTGGGTTTGTATAAATTGTTTACATGCCTGTTTTCAAGTCACAGATAACTTGGAAGAAAATGATCTCAAATGCTTATGGATCAATGGCCTAATGCAGTTTTTCTCAAACTGGGGTCTGCAGACCCCTGGGGGTCCGTGAGGGTACTCCAGAGGGGCTGGCGGCCCCGCTGATCAACTCCTCCTCCCTCCCTCCCAGTGCCTGCTGCATGCCGGGGAACAGCTGCTCAGTGGCGTGCAGGAGGCACCCGGAGGGAGGGGGAGGAGCAGGGACAGGGTGCGCTTGGGACAAGGGGTGGAAAGAGGCGAGGAAGAGAAGGGGCAGGGGTGGAGTGGGGGTGGGAAAAGGTGGGGTTGGGCATTGGGGGAGGGGTGGGGGCAGGGCCTGGGACTGGGAACAAGATGACTGTCTAGGGAACAAGATGACTGTCTCCTTACACACCTATCTATAATGTAGGGGGGGGGGAAATGTGTGATCATGGGGGACTTCAATTTGAGTGACATGCGGGAGGCCTCATGCTGTCAGTACTAAAACATCTTTGGAGTTTCTAATTATAATAGATGACAATTTCCTAACTCAAAAAGGGTTGCAGCCAACATGAAGGAATTCTACATTTGACCTTGTCCTAACAGATAAAGAGGAACTGATCGCAGAACTAAAAGTTAATGGTAGCTTAGGTACAAATGGTCATGACTCGATCACATTTATAATTTGCAAACAGAATAAAGTAGATCAGTCATATATATAGTTGGTGCTTTAAGGGGGCCATTTTTACAAAGATGAGCCAAATCAGATGGGAGGAAGAATTTAATAAGAAATTGTGATTGATAATTGGGAATCATATAAGAACACCTTACTAGATGCCTCAAAAGCCACAATTCCACAATCAAGGAAGATGGCTGTGCTGGTTAAAAAAACAACCTGGTTTAGAGGAGAAGTGAAGGCAGCTGAAAAAAATAAAAGTGAAAATAATATATAACAAATGGGAAAAGGGCAAGTTGATAGTAATGAATATAACTCAGAAGTTAAGAATTGTAGAAAATTAATAAGGGAAGCCAAGGGACACCAAGGAGAAATCTATGGCCACCAGAATTAAGGACAGTGAGGAGTTTTAAAATATATTAGGAACAAAAAGAATCCTCACAATGGTATTAGTCTATTACTAAATGAAAATAGTAGAATTATAATGCTGTAAAGGCAGACATTTTCAATTAACATTTTGGTTCTGTATTTGGACAAAAAACAGATGCTGCAGTCTCATGGTAAGAGTGTTACCATTCCACTAGTATCTCCGGAGGATGTTAAACAGCAGCAACTAAAGACAGACGTTTTAAAATCAGCAGCTCCAGATAACTTGCTTCATACAGTTTTAAAAGAGCTGGCCGAGGAGCTCGTTGGACCATTAGTTTCAATAAGATTTATTTTCAATAAGTCTTGGAGCACTGTGGAAGTTACAGAAGACTGGAAGAAAGCTAATGTCGTTCCAATTTTTAAAAAGGGTAAACAGGATGACAGAGCTAATTATCGGCCTGTCAGCATGACATCAATCCCAGGCAAGGTAATGGAGTGTCCGATATGGAACTCAATTAATAAAGAACTTAAAGGAGGGTAATGTAGTTAACACAAATCAACATGGGTTTATGGAAAAAAGAACTTTAATTTTTTTTTATGAGATTACAAGTTTGGTTGATGAAGGCAATCGTGTTGACATAATATACTTAGACTTCTGTAAGGCATGACATTTTGATTAAAAAACGAGATATAAAATTACACATTATATGGATTAAAAATTGCCTAATTCATAGGTTTTAAAATACAACTAAAAGGGGAATTGTCATCGAGTGGGTCTATTTCTAATAGGGATTGGCCTTATGCTATATAACATCTTTATCAATGACCTTGAAGGAAACACAAAATCATCACTGATAAAGTTTGTGGATGACACAAAAATTGGGGGAGTGGTAAATTATGAAGAGGACAGGTCACTGATTCAGGGTGATCTACATCTCTTGGTAGACTGGGCACAATCAAACAATATGCATTTTAATATGGCTAAATGTAAATATACAAAGAACAAAGAATGTAGGCCATACTTAATGGATGGGAGACTCTATCCTGGGAAGCAATGACTCTGAAAAAGATTTGGGGGTCGTGGTGGATAATCAGCTGAACATGAGCTCCCTAAAAGAACGAATGCGCTCCTGGGATGCATAAACAGGGGAGTCACAAGTAGGAGTAGAAAGATTATTTTATCCCTATATTTAGCACTGATGTGACCCACTACTGGAATACCATGTCCAGTACCCACAATTCAAGGAGGATGTTGATAAATTGGAAAGGGTTCAGAGAAGAGATTAAATGAGAATGATTTAATGGTTAGAAAACATGCCGTACAGTAACTGAGCTCCTTGAGTCTATCTATTTAGCTTAACAAAGAGAAGGGTATGTGTGACTTGATTACAGTCTATAAGTACCTACATAAGGTACAAATAGTTGGCTCTTCATTCTAGCAGAGAAAGGTATAACATAATCCAGTGGCTAGAAGCTGAAGCTAGACAAATCCAGATGGGAAATAAGGTGTAAATTTTTAACAGTGAGAGGAATTAACCATTGGAACAATTTACCAAAGATCATGGTGGAGTCTCCATCATTGAAAACTTTTAAAGCAAGATTGAATATTCCTCTGAAAGTTCTGCTCTAGAAATTATTTTTTGTCAAGTTCTATGGCCTGTGCTATACAGGAGATCAGATTAGATGATCACAATGGTCCCTTCTGGCCTTACAATCTATGAATATTTTAACTAGGGAAACAAGGACTGGGAAAAAAGGGATAAAATTGAGGAATCAGAGCAGAGAAGAAAAACATAATGTAAGGATAGACAACAGGAGAAAACAGAGGAGAAAAGTTGAAAGAAAGAGACGAACAAAGAGGAGAAACAGTATAACAGATGGAGAGGCAAAAGGCTGAAACAGAGGAGAGTCAAGGAAAGATGAAGATGGTCTGCCTGTCAGCACCAGCATATACCCGTTACAAACAGGAATCCTCCCTTCCATTTTTACCTGGTCAGAAAGCTAGTAGTCACCGCTTGAGACCTCCAGAATGGGTGGATTAAATCAGGTGGTAAAAAGGAGAGGTGCTTATGCCAACTATCCAAGGAGTTTGAGGTGAAGATCAAAACCCAGAGGCTATCCACCCACCCTTTTATTTAAGCACTGGAACACTTTCAAGTTGAATCTGTTTCACAGGAATCTTCCAAGAGAAGTTCTTTGGACCCCTCACTAGCTTGGAAATTTTAACTC